>NW_024875833.1:8716-15214 GCF_018340385.1 Cyprinus carpio
CGTGCTTTCTATCCCAGGCAGATCGCGCACAGACTGTGTGGTTCCCCCTCGGATGTAGCGTTCCGGGATGAACACACATTCTGAAACGCTGATCGGTTCGCCTTTCAAATGTCTCATCTTAGCTTTGCTCTTTGACTATTGCTTACTCTTGAGGATCTAATAGTGAGCCAAACAACAAAACATGACGAAAAGACGAATTGACATGCACCACAGAGCGCTTGCGAAAGACGCGAAGCGGATGCCAGCTGTGCGGCATGTTGCATTTATCGCTTCCTGGTCGCTAAGCGTCAACCCCCCTGCCCCTTGACGCAACACGTCTTCCATGAGACGATTCACACATATTCAGAGTCGCTCATAGCGAAGCGCAGTTCCCCAATCGTTTTCGACGCACGCTCGAGTTTCCTGAAGAGGAACGGCGTTTTATGCTCCCTAAGGCTTCATATTTTTTGAAGATCAAAAATACTGTAAAACAATAACAAATAAAAACAGTCATATTATCTACAATGTAAAATAGCTGTTTTCCTAGTGTGAATATATGTTAAAGTGTAATTTATTTCGGTCAATGCGCAGGGGCTGTTTAATTCAGCATCATTTACTGGGGCGCTCTTCAAATGTCACATGATCGTCAAGAACCATTCTACTCATGATGATTTGCTGCTATAGAACATTTCCGATTATTTCAAGGGTTGAAACCCAGGTTGTGCTGCACAATAATTTCTTGTGGAAACCGTGATACTTTTTTTTTCTCTTCCCCTAGATCACAAGATATAGAAATTCAAAACATGTATTTGAACTTAGAACTCTTTGTAACAGTATAAATGTCCGACTGCCACTTTCTGATCAATTTAAAACTCGTGCCTTTTTCTTTGGAAAAACAAAATATCCCACAGAAATTAAAATAAATAAGTAAATAAAAATCTTAATGACCCCAAACTTTTGAAGCACCGTTGTGCATATAATCCATATTGCTGAGAAGAGAGGGCAGTAAACGCAAGATTTTTTACTGTGCGAGACTGCAACTGATGAACTGCTGTAATCAGATCAAGGTTTCGAGTGCATTTGTTTCACCAGTGCTAGTTCAAGAGCTACAGATCTAATCCAGTTGTTTTGAGTCCATTAGAGGAAATCTGAACAGATATCCGAGTTACTTCAACCAGCATGAATCTGAAACACATTATATACTAGGCTGTCAACGGATAGGAGTAGTATATTAACTGTAGAAAGTTGTGTCTGAGATCTAAGGGAACTGTATTTTACAACAAATAATGACTTTCTAACTCTTTAATACAAAACCTGTGGCGATGAAGTCCAGTGTATGTTGGACCAAAGTCAAACCCCAAAAGGACCAAAGGAGTCTGATTTATTATCCTTTGATTTAATCGCTTAATATATGTGCAGTTTTTTGACACATACACAGAGAGTGATTAAATACTTGCATGTATTGCACAAATGTGTTGCACCAGAGCATGTGGTGATTTATTTGTGTCTTCTGGCCTTACTGAAAATTGGGACAAAGAAGAAGAAGAAGAAAAATTATGTATTGATTCTAGTGCTGTAGAATAAATCAAATCAAATCATGTTACTAAAACATGTTGCCATCTCATAAATGAGCTTTTAACACTATAACAAATATATATTTCAATATCTCTTTCTCTTAAGACCCTGTCATGTGCGGAAATGATGCATGAAGGCAATTCAATGCATACGGTGGTTTTCTCAGACTATGTAAATAGTGTACACTAGTATTAAAGGTTCAGCGGAGCTCTTTAATCTTCCAGTCCATGACCTGTGAGGGACGTGAAATCTCCCAGAACCCCTGACCTCTTGACCTCCGAACATGAGTCTGCACTCAAGTGTTAATCATTGACACTCCTTAGCAGCCTTTGAACCACAGCCTTGCATTTGAAGGGCATGGCTAGCTTTGCTAATGGCGTAAGGGGTTAGTGGGGAGAGATTCTTTTATGTGGCACAGGGTGGAGACAACAGCTTGAGCTCTCATAGGAAACAGGTTATTAGAGAAAGAGCTTCTTACTGTACCTCTAATAATTTAACAGTTCAGCAGCTGAGTGGAGCTGAAGCTGAGTGGAGCATCACCATACAAGCAGCATATATTAGGTCATTAAGCTTGAATGTCAGAACACACCTATGATTTTTGAACTCTTTAATGATTTTGTGCAGGGTTCCAGAAAAAAACTGGTATCATCTTAAAAGTGTGTTTTTGTCTTAAACTGTCACATAGCTGTGCGAATGCAGCATCAGTAAGGGTTTTTAGTTACCGATGCCACTGTACATTCATATTTTACATTATTACAAATTGCCCTTTTAATCTAAATAGCTTCAGAAAATACAAACACAAAAAACAATATGTTCAATAAAACAAAAAGTGCTTTAAAATTTGTAACAGCAAAGGGCTTCTAAAACTACCCAAGTTTGCCAGACAAGAGCAGTGAGCGGAGTTTATCTTCTTCTCAATATTAATGCTGTTTGATTATTAATAACATCATAGACAGTGGCAGATCTCTTAAGACTGCATTTATGCTGACTTTTAAACTTTTTAATTTGTCATTTTGGATGTTTTGTCCCATCTGATTACAATCCCTTAAGAAAGAACTGTGTTTACATAAATTTTTGCATCATAAAAGCATGATGTCTTAAATTCCACTCACACGTGAGATGCTTCAAAAGATGTGACTAGCGCATGTTAGATCAGCAGATGTTGTCCTTACCCAGAGTGTCACATGGTTCATTCTTCCAGGAGCAGATATCCAGCCCGGTTAGCAGGATGGCGTGATCATGCCGGCGACCTTCTCGTCCGGCCAATCCCGACTGCCACTGGCAGAAACTGTTCAGAGTGTGATCTGCATGATGGTTAATCACTAGTCCATCCTGAGGGAGCAGAGCGTTAACTAGAGTCAAGAGCAGAATGAAGTCAAAAGAACGAAACAATCACATGTCGCCGGTGACTAGTGTTGGAAGAACTACTCAAACTGCTTATCATGCGCTGGGCCGAGTAATTACCTGCAACCTCTACTGACCCCACCTCAGTAAATGAGTCTATGGGTAATTAGCCTATCGTTACTGATCCTGAGTGACTGTGGCTAATTACTCCAATTAAAAGGGGGATAAGGCCAATTTTCTGCATTCCTCGTGAACTTCATTAACATTAGCACAGGTGTATCAGTAGCAGACCTTCAGCTGTTTGCTGGCCCACTTTTAGCTGGAATCCAATGGAATGTTGTGTATCAATTAAACTGTCATTAAAGCAGAGACCTGTTCAGATAAGTCTCAAAAGAATGAGAACAAGCCTCTCCAGGACAATAAATCCACCTTCTGAAGCAATGTTTCATTACGATTTCCAAAGCTTGGTGTTGTCTAAACCTCTCACGGTCCATGGGTCAATCACCTCCACAGGGTTTAACTATCATTTATTTAAAAAAATTATATATTTTTTGTTGGTGTAACATATTCATTTGAACGCACATTATCAATCTAATAGAGCCAAGATCTTCTGCTTTGTTTTTAAATATCTTCAGTCAATACAGTTCATGACATCTCAAACTCACCTGGTCTTCATCCAGCAGTATTAGTCCAACAAATCACAACACTGATGTCACCTCCAATCGCGGCCATCTTTTGAAAAGTGTTGAGACCTTTGTTGAGATAAGCAACAATACAGAAAAATCAGAATTACGTTACAGGATGGTGCATTAACATGGAGGCATCTAAACCCCAATGACCTCTTGAGCAGAGAGAGCAATCATAAGTGTCTCTTTGAAATATGAGAAGTGTATGGCTGGTGTTTCTCCAAAGTTCTTCAAAGCCTCACCTTGAGGCATAACCATATGTACTTAAGGGAATCCCTAATCCCACATTTCATTGGTCCTGAAACAGAGCTGGAAGATAAAGTCCTTAAGATGGTTTAAAAAGCTCAGGTATCATAAATACAAACACTTAGTCCCAATACAAGGTCTCTTTCATTCCTAGTACTATTTTGTCTTTGCTTCCAGCTGACACGTAACATAAGAGGCATCCAGCTTGGGTTTCAGGTGTCGTGCATTTCACAAATCCTTGTAAACCCAGAACTCTAAAACACTCTGCACTAAGTCTGAGTTTGATGGATATGTCTTCATAACATGTAACACTCCATCCTATTTCCAACTGGGGTCTAAAAAGAGTGTTTTCATCATTGCTACATTTTTTCACTGTGCTCACCCCCAATGAGACTCATCACTTTACCCTTTAGCAATCATTAATCCAGCCCATTTTGGTCAACCAGATATGCCACAATGAAGTGAAAACACATGCTCTGACCTCAGCTTGACATCATTCTCCATGCATTCAGAACATACTCAGAATAAAACTGGGAAATGGACAGACAAATGGATGCATCGCTTTCTGGATGGATGCATGGATAGGATGGATGCATTGATAACTGAACCAATGCATGGATGGATGGATCCATACGATGCCTGGATGAATCGCATATATGTGCTGTATGACAGATGCATGAATGACTGAATAGATGATAGATGCCTCAAGTGCATGGATGGTTGAATGATCCATCGATATCTGATGGATGTACAGTGAGGGATACATGAATGGATACATGGATGAAAGGATAGATGCATTGATGGATGCATGGATATATGGTTGGATAGATGCATGAATGAATGCATGTATGGGTACATTGATGGATGAATGGATCATGGATGTATGGATAGATAGATGGATGCATGGATGGATGGAGATAGGATGGATGCATGGATGGATGGGATGATGAATGAATGCATGTATGGGTGCATTGATGATGAATGGATTCATAGGATGTATAGAGGGATGGATGGACGGATGCACTGATATTATCTGGATTGATGCATAAATGAATGCATGTATGATACATGGGTGGATGATTCCATGGATGTAAAGATAGTTAGATGGTTTAGGCAAAGGGCAGGATGACTTTACCCTGTTAAGCAGAACAGTAAGGACATATGTGGTTATATTTCTCATGGCCATGATTGTCCTCCATCTTGGTTCGACCACCACCTTTCTTCTTCAGGGGCTCCCCCACATTTAGCCCTCCTTGTGCTTCTGAGGTTTGAACATACTGGCCTGTTTCCCTCTGGGCATGAATCCTATAGTCATCCGGAAAAAAATATAGATATCCTCCTCAGGAGGTTTTTTCTAGGGGGCATGTCTGAAACACAGGACCAAGATGACATCAATACTAGGTCACACTAAGACAGTCAATGCGTGGTTCCCCAAAGAAAATGCATTACTAGTTCAGCAAAAAAGTTGAATCTGTGGTCTCGGAAAACTCCGGCCCATACATGACATTAATGCATGCCATGGTGTGTCAAACTGTATTAGCTGTTACCTCACATCCCACATAAGATTTGGTTACTTGGTTCATAAAAATATTACTCGGGTTCAAATGCAAGTGCGAAATTTGGGGGTTGTTTAGAGTAGGGTGACGATTATTTATCCCTGACCAAACACAATACAGGTGTGGATGATGTACAGACAACAATGCAAACTGACCCTTGAGAGCTGTGACCTCTTTACATAGGGAAAACATTGTTTAATAGAATGCCCCCCTTCCCTCCTATAGTGATCGTTTTTTGACAGTCCAGCACCATGTAATGGAACTCAGCTTAGGGTTAGAGACTCTGAATGCTGCGCGGTTGAGAGAGAATGTCCTTACATACATTTCTTCCGCTCTTTCCACAGAAGTTGCTGTTCCCTGCCATGTGCCAGCATGAACTGTGGCAAGTGTACGCTGGTACTCCTCTGGCTCCGCCTGTGTGGTTCTCCCTCAGAATGGGATGGCCAGATGTCTTCTGCTGATTGTCTTTGGCTCAGCTGACCTCCTGTTTCTGCCTGTGGTGTGTGCCTGCTGGGTGTGGATCTCTTGGAAAGGATGTGGGATGGTGGTCTTGACTGGTGCTGCACTTCTCCAGAATGCCTGGTGGGGTGCAGTGGCTTCAAGAAGTAATCCGCATCCTGAGTTCTGATCAAACCTGACTAGAGAGAAAACACACTTGTCAATGACTCGGCATCTGATCAAGAAACGCTGCACTCTCCATGCATACTCACAACATGTGCATGTGTCCATTTCCTGAAGGAAACAGCAGT
This sequence comes from Cyprinus carpio, assembly GCF_018340385.1. Lineage (NCBI taxonomy): Eukaryota > Metazoa > Chordata > Actinopteri > Cypriniformes > Cyprinidae > Cyprinus > Cyprinus carpio. The sequence goes on from NW_024875833.1 coordinate 14,852, forward strand.
GCTTGCAAGGCAGCAAAAGAGAGAGAATAATGAAAGCTCATCCAGAGAAAGTACATCTAGGGCTACATAATAATAAAATTGTTTTTGTGATATGGCTTAATGTGTGAGACAAATCACAAAGGCTATGATTTAACCAAATACATATACTGTATGCACTGCCTGTTTTAGAAATACAGTGTGTCTCAACATCTCATAGCACCTTGGCTCATGTACTGTGAATCGAGCCGCTTTGAGATGCTGAAATGCATGCAAAAATGAACACAGAATCTCTTCACTCTAACTCTGCTGACAAACCAACAAAATAAATGGGTCAAAAACAGTGATATATGAAAACTCAAGCATAAATATATATATATATATATA
>NW_024875834.1:0-1948 GCF_018340385.1 Cyprinus carpio
TAATAATTCACATTTTGCATATGCATTACAAAGTAAATCATTTTTACATGCAATTATCCAAAACAAAACCAAACAAGATTTGTAATGAAGACAAAATATGTAGACAAATAAGAATAAATGCTGCGTGTCGCACTCAGCATCATGCGCGGCGCGCAAATCATGCACTCTGATATTTTACACACCTGCATTTAAATGCGGCTGCAATTTATTTATTTATTTTATTTTTTATTTTACTTAAATTATATGAAATCAAGTAAAGAAGGCTCCCTTTAAAATCACTGAAGTTGTCAATTAATGAAGCTCTTATTTACATCGTGTGTATTTAGTTGATTATAATGAGAGAACTTGAGTTTAATCATGAGGACGTTTTATTAACCCGTCCATTCTTTAGAGTTTCAAGGATTTAGTTAAATCGTGCAGGTTTAATTTATTTGTTTCTTGTTTTCATTAGGCCTAAATAATGGGAGCGAAATTATACAGTGCCTCACGTTTTACTAAAATAAAGAAAATAATTTATAAACACGCAAATACCCTTAATCAGTGTACAGACAAATATGTATTTCCCAAGAAGTTATCTGCCTGCAAATAAAGGACAGGTAAATCTAATAACAAAGTAGTGCATGACAAAAAAATGCATGTTGTTTTTATTAAAGGAATTTCAAAAATATAAATTAAAGTAATGGCCTAATATGTGAGAGAATATTAACATTTTGCATATAGGGAAACCCATGTAGCCTAGCCTACCAAAATAGTATACCACTTTTTAACTTCGATGCAAAGTAAACCACAATTTCTTTAGGAATAATATAACACATAATTCATATTATATAAATAATACTGCACACCTATTAAAATGTAATGTAAATCTAAAATATGGTGTAATACCGTGTAGCTTAGAGAAAATATAAGCACAGGCTCATAGGCTTGATATTTATCCTGTTTGAATTCATTCTAAGAAACGCACATACTAAACTTTCATCTGTGAATATTAAATATTTTAACTACAGTGTTTTTCTTTCATTTTCCCCGACTGCAGTCAAATATAACACATCGGTGAGGCACTCACTCTTCTGTCAGTCAGCTCGACTCACTCTCCTCATGTGATAAATGAAATCTGATCCCTGACCCAGGATATGACTGTCGTTTAAAAGCTGCATTGAGCAGCTGCGGTCAGTTGTAGTGTTCTCTAACTTAACTAAATGAGTTTATCATAAAACAAATAAAAATAAAAAAATTATGGTGGGGGATGGTGCCACGGTGGGCAAGTGACGTCACCTGTGTTGCGGCTTAACACCGGTATCATCACCAACACTGTTTAAAGGACAGTAGGCTTGCTGCGATAGACAATGTGCAATAGAAAGTCTATGAAAACAAATATAGTGAATAAGAAACATTTCAGTCAGAATTATTGTTCTCCTTTACTGCTGTGAGCTACGTGTTTGACATGCATGTGTTCACCAGCATTCGTTCATTAACATCTGTGAAGTTTAATGGAGATTATGTTATGCAAAATGGAAATAATACTTTTATAATACTTATAATAAATGAAACAGCAGATAGAACTTAAGGAAGAATGATTTCTGTGTGTTTATCAGGATCTTCAGGAGGAAGAGCTCTTCATCTGCAGATCCCAGATGTGTGTATCTGAAGAGTGACACATCTATGAATCTTCCTCCTGAATTGAGTGATGAAGCAGTGACCTCTGACCCCAGGTGAGGATAAACGTGTAGTGATAATTGAACTGATTTACAGGTTTTAAAAACACACTCAGTGCACACAGACAGGACTTGACACAATGAACACATCTGTTCCTACATGTCTATATGTTATATTATATATAATACATATTACTTCACTGGCCAATGGAGCGAACCAACCCCATGATGTTGTCACAAGGTGACGATCTTTAGGGGCGGAACCAAAATTCGGGAAGTTTGGTTCCGCCCGG
>NW_024875835.1:0-4429 GCF_018340385.1 Cyprinus carpio
TTTAACATTATCAAGTATATTTCAAAAACTAAACAAATCGTGCCTACAGAGTGCACGCATCTAAGCTAGTGAAAAGTTACATGATGAAGTCATACTAGTGTGCGTGTGCATTTTGAGTGCGTTCTTTCACTGCATTATTCAGTGTATTCAAATGCATTTATGAATGCATGTGAATGATCACAAAATTCAAGATATGGGGGTTAGAAAATGTATATATTTATATCATTTTATGTAGTTAATCAATATCACACGAAGAGTGCCATTTCAGTTTTTCTCCTCCAAAAATCAGCATGATTAAAATTAAGTTACTACAACAGTTTAATAAACAATAATTTAATTACAACTACAAAATGTTGCAGAATAATGTAATATATGAATGAATAAAAGCCTAAAGAACCTTTGTGCCAAAAGGGTTCTTTCTTGTCATTATAGAACCTTTTTAGCATAAAAGGTTCTTTGGAGTTGAGTAAAGAACCCTATGGTTCTATATAGAACCCCAATGAACCCTTTTTTCTAAGAGTGTACTGTTTGAGTAAATGAATTACTCCGTGGACGTGGACAGTATACCGTACATACATTTTCAATGGAGGGACAGAAAGCTCTCGGACTAAATCTAAAATATCTTAAACTGTGTTCCGAAGATGAACGGAGGTCTTACGGGTTTGGAACGACATGAGGGTGAGTCATTAATGATATAATTTTAATATTTGGGTGAACTAACCCTTTAAAGTGGACATCGCATGCTCATTTTCCACAATTTGGTATTCTTTAGGGTCTTCATGAAATGTCTGCAACATACTTTAGTTAAAATTGCCAATGGTCGTGTAAAAAACAACACTGTTTTACCTTGCCAAAAAACATCTCTGTTCGCAGCAACCCATTTGAGTGCATGTCTCTTTAAATGATAATGAGCTGCTGCTCACCCCACCTCTCTTCCAATTTTGCAATTTGCATATAATCATAAAAAATATAAAGTGTGAGACTTACTTCTTCTGGAAGTGCAGCTGAATCACGAACAGTGGGTCCTGATCCATGCTTGAGTTTTAACTTTTTAGCAAAACCTACCTTAAGGGGAAGTCTTGGCCTAATGGTTAGAGAGTTTGACTCCTAACCCTAAGGCTGTGGGTTTGAGTCTCAGGCCGGCAATACCACGACTGAGGTGCCCTTGAGCAAGGCACTGAACCCCCAACTGCTCCCCGGGAGCAGCAGCATAAATGGCTGCCCACTGCTCCGGGTGTGTCTTCACGGTGTGTGCGTGTGTGTGTGTGTGTGTGTGTGTGTGTGTGTGTGTGTGTGTGTGTGTGTGTGTGTGTGTGTGTGTGTGTGTGTGTGATGCGGCGTGTGCGTGTGTGTGCATGTCGTGTTGGTGTGTGTGTGTGTGTGCAGCACTTTGGATGGGTTAAATGCCAAACCGCGAATTCTGGTATGGATCAGCATACTTGTGTATGTCCCTCTCTCTTACAGTCCAGCGGACCATGCTGTATTTGTGAATTTAATGTGATTGGCTGTGTCAGCAGTGGTCTGAGCAGCACTGTTCTTCGCCCTGTTGCTTTCATCATTATTTGTGTTTGGCTCGTTCTGATAATCTGGAACAACTGCTTCTTCCTATTGTTTCCACTACCAACATGTTTGGCTTGTCCTAATAATTCTGAACAATTGTTTCGTTCTACTGTTTTCATTATCAATGTGTTTGGTTTGTTCTAATCATTCCAAACAATTGTTTTTTTCCCGTCGCTTTCATTATCAAGGTGTTTGTTTTGTTTTGGTCATTCTGAACAACTGCTTTGTCTCATTTTCATCTAGATTTTTTTTTTTTGATTGTTTAGTAAATTTTTGGACAAAATTGTTTATTATTTTCATTTTGTGTGTATTTTCTTTTTGCTAATTTTGTATTAGTGTGTTTGTATATGGAGTTATTTGTGCAGCATTCTGTTTGCATTGAAAATTGGTTTTGAATTATATATATATATATAATTATAATTATTAATATTATTATAGTTATTATATTTTTTATTTATTATTGTCAAACTTTTTTCTTTTTTTTATTATTGTGTCTTGTATCTGATTTGTGGGTGGGTGTCTGGTACTGTGGTATTGGTAGTTTCCTGTCACCCTGAGGTGCTGTGTCTCACTGGTGTGGTGGGGTGTGAGTAGTCTCAGCCTTAGACGTGACGCCTACAGACCGTTGGCTGAACGTCTGGTGCATACGGCACATAAAAGTGGAAACACTTCAGAAGTTTCGAAGTCGTCATCGGATTGGTTGAATTAAACAGGATTTCTGGGAGATGTGTGTGTCCTGTTCTTTAACGTTCTGCCCGGTGTGCCTCACATATCCTGAAAAGTGAAGCTGCAGGCTCTTTGATCGCCCCCTGGTGGCTAGCTGCAGAACAGGTCATAAACCCCTCCCTCTCCATGTTAACAAATGGGACTTGAGTCAAAATAAAAAAAAAATAATAACAGTTTCAATACAATTTTCCAAAAGATCATTTTGGTCATTTGAAAAGCTACTCTGAAAAGCTAAAAAAAAACAGCTTTCAAGTAATCACTCTACATCAGTGTAGAAAGGTCCGAAAGCCATGTAGCATTTGGACCAATCAGACACACCATTTTTCATTAGATTTAACAAATCAATTATTCATTAGATTAACAAATAGTCACAGCCCCCTCACCCAATAAACATACTGGGTGCCAGGATGTCTGCGAACGACACCAGGCCCCTGATTACCATGGCAACCAGGACCCCTCAGCCAGATCAGATTAACTTTTACAGCCTAAAAGTATGTAGAGAGAATCTTCCTCCTACTCGGTTCTCTCTAAAACAGACACATAATGCCCATAAAAATGGACTCTTCTCTAATTAATTCATAGGAAAACCTTTCTTTGAATGGACACATATACTTCAGGTCATTGTGTATGTTGTTACTCTTCTTGTATATTGTCTTTTGTATTGTATACTGTTTTATGCATGGTTATGATAGAACCACTTGTTCATGTATTCTTACCTATACGTAATCTTACCATGTTTAGTATCTATGAATTCATCTGATGATGATCTAAAAGAGAGTGTATATTATATGTTGGTACATAGGCAATATATTAGTGTTCTAAGAATCAATTCATTTTGCATTAACACTCAATCGAGTTCCATATGCAAATGACCATGCTCACAGACAAAGGGCCGTAAAACTCTCCAGTATTTCCAACCTCCCGCTTGGAATTTCAGCATTTTTCATTGGACAAGCCCATCCTGAGAGGCGTCTTCTGCTAAATCATCTGATTGCTGAACATGTGGAGAGCCTGAGTTGATGCGGGCATGCCCAGTGGGCTCCAACACATAGCCTGTTCAGTCTGCAGTTCTGTTAGATTCTGAGAATATGGGGATCCTGAGCTAGTCTTCTAAGGACACCCTAAGTTCCTGCCAGGCCTCTGCCTTGACTTTCCATTCACCAAAGAGCCTAGGATCTCAGCTGATGTCTGTCTTAGCTCTTTTTCACTTTCCCCTGGGGAAGCAAAGAAACTCTCAACTCACCATCGAAGTCAGAACATCTTTTGCAATTCATCACTTTTCAAATCCGAAGAACGTGATCACAAGTCCAAAACCTTGAAACCATCAAGACTTTCATCAGAGTAATGTACCAGGACACTCACAACAACTACAAGTAAATGCAAGTATCATACATTTAACTAAAATCAAACAGAGGTTTAGTATAAGCTATAGACCCCAAGTATAAACAGCTGGATGGTTTTTACTCAGGTGGTTAACTATTCTTTCCTATAACTGTATTCTCTGGTTTCTCTAATGGCTTCTATTCATTCACTTTAGTTTCCCTTTTGTATGCGCATGATGTTTTGTTTGTTTTGTTAGGATCTGGTTAGTGTTCACACATGAGCACATTTAATTATGATTTTATATACAAAGTTCAGTAAAGCAATAAAGTGACTTTGGCATTTTAGATACATAATATTGCTTTGTTTTTTGCTCAATTTTTGCTAATCTAATGTAGTTCAGGAACAAAGATCCCGCATCACCGTTTTTTGCGCCTGCAGAGAAATGGACGGTGTTTTACTTATTGAAAAGATAGATCAGCTTTTTGAACGAATCAGTTGAATAAATGATTCAAATTGATTCCCACCTCATTAACATGAGTCAACTGCTTTGTTTATGAATGAATCCCAATGTTTGAATTAATCTGTTTAATCATACGACTCACCTCCACAATATTCACTTCTGCTGCCACCTACTGGTATTTTAATTTCACATTTCACAATTTTTTTCATGCTTTTAAATTATTTCAAATATTAGTATTCAACATTTTATGTTAAAACAAAACATTAAGCCTTTTTATGCATCTGTAACTGCAGAATGAATATATATATATATATATATATATATATATATATATATATATATATATATATATATATATAT
>NW_024875835.1:5676-5925 GCF_018340385.1 Cyprinus carpio
CACTCTCCAGAATAAATATTCTACTTAAACCCATTCAAATGGATTGTCAATGCTGGTTTGTTTGGAGAGCTCAGACATGTGATCAGCTAGAGACAAAAAAGAAGGTAAATCTGACCATGCCCCAAGCCACGCCCACAAGCCATGCCACTAGCACTCATTATTAAAAATATATATTTTAGCACATTTAAAGATATATCTTATATTGTAAAAATACATACTGTCCTGTAAAAAATAAAAAGCAGCATTTAA
>NW_024875836.1:0-179 GCF_018340385.1 Cyprinus carpio
AACCAAGTGTTTGGTTGAATCTGAGACAAAATGGACTTTACCTTTAACATCTTGAATTTGCTCATCCTGAGTGCAAGATTCAAACGGCGTAGATCCAATATGGGTAGCAAACCGCCCCCCCTTTTTTTGGTACAACAAAATAGCGGCTGTAAAAACCTGACTCCATCTGAGAGGGGTGT
>NW_024875836.1:222-513 GCF_018340385.1 Cyprinus carpio
AGCAGCACTGCGACTTCCTCTGGTTTCACAACCGTGGGAAGAATTCCGCGGAAAGGAGGCGGGCCTTTTCGAAACTGAATGGTGTATCCGAGACGAATCGTGCGTAACACCCATTGCGAAATGCCGGGCAAGCGTTCCCATGCGGCCCGAAATAGCGTCAGTGGTTTCAAGGTTTCCGCCTTTTTCAACGTTTTCATACGCGTTAACATGCCCGAATACGGAAAGCTTGCGGCGTCCGTAAGCCGGGGAAGCGCGTGCGTCAAATTCGTTGCATCTCGTTGTGTATAATCC
>NW_024875836.1:1092-11414 GCF_018340385.1 Cyprinus carpio
TGTGAAGAGTCTGAGTGTCAGGTCTATGTTTTTGTTTTCAGTTCTGTTCTGCTACCCTGTCAAGATTTTGAGCCTTTGTTTGTTTGTTTTTCCCTGCTACTGATTCTGTTCACTCTTTTTTTGGTTAATTGTCTCATTAATTTCTCTTTTTCGAGCAGTTGTGCCCTACCAATTTATAGTAGTAGTAGTATACTTTATTGTCATCTAGAGGAAAACAAGCCTGACCTACAAAATTTGCTGCCATGACCTACATACACCCAAGTAAAACAAACAAATTATAAAAGATAAAATAGAAAGAAAACCGAGAGATTAAACATCTGTTAAACAGGTAATACCAGATACTGGTACAAAGGAGTTCTTGCATCGCATTTAGCTTTACACCTCAGGGATCTCTGCATCTTCTGCCAGAGGAAGCAGTTCAGGATTGTGAGTTTACAAAAAATGTCTCTGATCAGCTAACAATGATCCTTTCTCCCACCTGATAAGAATACATTCCCTCATATATAAATCCTAGAGGTTACAATCTCTCTCTCTATGCCCGACAACTCTAAGATGCTGTCAACATCAGGTGCATCAACTTAAGATTTAAGCTTCACTCGAAAGATTACCAAACCATATCACTGTGAGTCCTGCAGACTCTAACAATACTTTCTTATGAAAAAGAAGTTTATACAAGTGTGCTATTAGTATGATAAGAATACTAAAACAGGGAAAGTATGCTTTTAGTTTTACTTAATGTACTCTCTCAGAAAATGGGCTTTATGTACTCCCTCAGAAATGATACTTAAAATGACATTTAAGCATTACTTGACTTATACTTACAAAAAGGCTAAATATATTTGAGCTATACTTGTTGCTTCCTAGATATCTGTTTTCATTATTGCTATATGGTAGAGGGCACTAGTGCACATTTCTGTACAGAATTTCCAAAAAGACATAAGTGAAGAAGAAACAACAGATACTAACACATGTAACACGATCATCTTGACATCAAACAGCATCAAAACTGTGAAACGTTATGGATATAAATGTCAACCGATTGAAGAGGTAATAATTACAGTCAAAGCTAATGCTTTTAATTATCATTCTGAATCAAATTCATATAGTATTTTTTCAGCTTGTTAGTTCAAAAAATGTTATTTCTTTTATTTTTTATAAATCTTACTCACATTAAAGTGTTTAAAAAAAAAGAAGCTAGCATGAAGCTAGAATAAAAAACCTTTTTGTTTACAAGCAGCTACCCTGTTCTTTCTCTTTGATTGTTTTTGTAGTGTTGAGATATTCATATAACAAAAAATATATACACAAATTAAACCTAAATAGCGACATAGTAGTATAACCTTAAAGTAGTGATGTAAAGTTCCATTTAAAGAAAACTAATGAGTATACTTGCAGTATAAAGTTACTTTCAAACTAGTAGTTTACTGGAGAGTATACTTCAAAAGTGTACAAAGTATTTAATTAGTGAACTATCAGTATACCTATAAGTTGCACCTTTTAGTATAATTGCAGTACAAACTACAAACATAGAGGTAAAACTAGTTGTGTACTCAAAGTTTGCTACTGTTATATTTTAAAGTATACTTAAAAAGTATACATTTATATCTGACTAGAAAGTGGGGCCAAATTCAGTCCTTAAGAAGTATTGAATTGAAAACAGTACACTTTACAAGTATACTACTAGAACACTGATATTTGTATACTTGCTACATAAAGTATACTTAAAAAATATACTTGAACTTTACTTGAGTATATACTTAATAAAATTAACTTAAAGTATACTTACTTTTTGGTAAGGGTTATGGTCTTTGTAACCTGAAGATCGGTTTGATTCTTAGGTGCTGGTTAGGAAATGTAGGTGAAGGGAGTAAAATGAAGAGCATTCATTGTTTCACCTCCTCATTACCCACCAATGAGGGAACCTGAGCACCACAGCAAATGGATGTGTTTTTGCTGTGTGTGCGTGCGCTTTCACTTCTCACTGCTTGTGTACTGAGTGGTGTTTTCACTTCTCTGCTGCTGTGCATGGCGCGCAGTGTGTGTGTGTGTGTGTGTGTGTGTGTTGTGTGTGTGTGTGTGTGTGTGTGTTGGCTTCGATGCGGTGACAATTCAGAGCACAGATTCCATAGCCAAAGGATATTGTTGCACATGCCTCACTTTCACTTCTTTTGTGTTATTTAAGCCTGGTGTTTCTTGAGATCTTTGTTCAGTGCTTTCTATTGTTGGTTGTGCTTACTCCTGTGTTTCCTGATGTTTTCTAAGTTGGAGATATTTAATTAACAGACTCCTCAAGTTCCTTTTTTGTGTGCTTAATAAATCACCAACAAATGCATGATCACTAAGCAGTTAAAGTATTATTGTTCATGTGGAGGTACCAAATATAGAAAATGTTTTAGAAGCGCAATAAAATGTACAATTTTTTTTTTTTTTTTTTGTAAGTGCCTCCAGTAGTGAGGACATGAAGGAGTAATCTGCGTGAGATCATTCTGCTCTTATTGATTCAATCTATAATCAAAGCCAAAGTCTCTCTTGTAAGGGGAAGTGCTCCACTAGGAGACAGAAATCCTCTCAGTGAGACTGTGAGAGAGTAGCAGGAAAGAGACTCAAGACTGGCAGATTGACTTCTGAATGATGACGTCACTGCAGGTGTCTTCACTGGGACCATCACTGGACTGGACAAGCAGGAGGATGCTGGGAAATACTGGTGTGCAGTGACATTAGAAAACAGAGCTCAATTATCTTTTTACACTCATCTGATCGTCATCATGAACGAGGAGGGTGGAGGAAGCATTAAGCTTCCTGCATCTGAATATGTGAAACTACGGCTGTGAATTGATGTTCTTGTGTCTGTAAACATTTCCAGAGCTCAAACCTTGACTAAGTATGAAGGAGACCGACGTGTTCAATCCAGTGCAAACATCATGATGAAGATCAGAAAAGCTTCTTGCAAAGCACATGAAGCCTCCATGTGTGTGAAGGATGGAGTTTCAATTGAGAGACGATCAGGAGAGAGTGATCGATTCTCTTTCAGTGATGAAGCATCTACTGGAGTCTTTACTGTGAACATCAAAAACTGATCTGAGAGGAAGAGGGATTCTGGGACCATTACTGGTGTGGAGCTCATGTCATCACTAAAGTCAGACTCACTGTAAAAAAACAGGTAAGATACCTTTAGATTAAAATGACGTGTCTTTGACGATGTTTATGACTTTCAAAAACAATCTGAAAAACATCAGAGCAAACTTTATATTCATTGTATAGTGTGTATGTCATTTTTGTTGTCAGGTCCTCTGTGTTTAATTTTGTGTATGTTTATTGTCTGTACATGCTTATTTCTCTCTTTCTACAGGATAACTCTGTGGTGTTTTATTTTCAGATTTCACCTTGTTAAACCTGATTTGTGTTTCTTCAGCCTCTGGATGCTGATTGGTGGTGGATTCTCTCTGATTATGTGTAAATTAAACCTGAATGAGAACATAGTGTTATATAAAGCAGATGAGATAATCACTACTGACTAATTCAACACTGGAAATAAAGGTTCCAAAATGTTTTAGTTCCAAATGAGGGCAACACATAAATACCGTCTGTCAAAGGGATCTTTTTGTCTAAGTTGTGTTGTGAATGTTGGCATGAGCTCATCATCAGAGAGATGGGACTGGTGGAATCCATTCTTCTCTGCTAAAATTATTGTGTTTCATCTGTACGTATATTTATTTCTCCACATTCTGCAACTCCAGTCTGGAAGAGATATCTACACTTTTTCATCTCTGGACAAACCATCTCTACACCTACCGGAAAACACATAATTTTCGAGAATTGTGTGAAGACTGTCATCAATGATGATACAGTCATCTCCTGTAGGAAGGATGTGTAATCTGTTTACTTCACTGTGAGTCACCATACAAGACTCAGAAAGTTCCTTTGTAGGATCACAGATTCGTCACACCTTAAGCAAAACAGTTGTGTTTATGAATGTTTAAAAAATATTTTATATAACAAACCCGATTCCAAAAAAGTTGGGACACTGTACAACCTGTGAGGGTAAAGGAAAGGAATGGAATAATTTTACAAATCTCTTTATAAACTTATATTTGATTCACAATTAGACTAACATAGGATAACATATCAAATGTTGAAAGTGAGACATTTTGAAATGTCATGCCAAATATTGGCTCATTTTGGATTTCATGAGAGTACACATTCCAAAAAAGGTTGGGACAAGGTAGCAAATGAAGAGGGCCGGAAAGAAAAGTTAAATGGTACTATAAGGAACAGCTGGAGGGGAGACAATTCTTGCAAATTAATAGGGCAATTGGCAACATGATTGGATATAAAAAGAACATCTCAGCGTAGCAGTGTTCGCTCAGACGTCAAGAGGCAGAGGATCACAATTCCCCCAATGCTGGCGTACGCGAAAACAATAGTGGGAGCAATATCAGAAAGGAGTTTCTCAGGAGAAAAATTGACAAAGATGTTTGAAGTATCATCCTCTTCTACAGTGCATAATATCATCTCAACGATTCAGAGAATCTGGAACAATCTCTGTGCGCGTAAGGGTCACAAGGATGGACAACCATCACTGGATGCCCTGTGATCTTTCGGGCCCTTAGACGGCACTGCATCACCTACAGGAATGACGACTTGTAAATCGAAATCACAACATGGCCTGTCAGAATATTTCAGAGAAAACATTGTCGGTGAAAAACAAATCCACAGTGCATTCGCCCTGCCGCTGGCTACAACTCTATAGGTCACAAAAAAGAGAAGCATATCTAAACATGATCCAGGAAGTGTGTAGCGTTTTCTCTGGGGCCAAGGTCCTCATTTAAAATGGGACTGTGGCCACAAGTGGAAACTGTTCTGTGGTCAGATCTTAATCAAAATTTGAAGTTCTTTTTGAAAACTGGGACGCCATGTCAATCTGGGACTAAAGAAGACAAGGACAACCCAAGTTGTTATCAGCTCCCTCAGTTTCAGAAGCCTGCATCTCTGGATGGTATGGGGTTGCATGAGTGCGCAGGGCATGGGCAGCTACACATCTGGAAAAGGCACCATCAATTGCTGAAAGGTTATCCAAGTTCTAGAACAACATATGCTCCCATCCAGAGGTAAGGTCGTCTCTTTCAGGGAGGACCTTGCATTTTCCAACATGGACAATGCTCAGGACCACATACTGCATCAATTACTAAACATCATGGCTGCCCGTAGGAGGAAGAAGGATCCGGGGTACTGAAATGGGCACAGCCTGCAGTCACAGATCTTTTTCACCCATAGAAAACATTTGGAGCCATCATAAAGAGGAAGATGCAACAAAGAAGTCAGTCCCCAGACGTTTGCAGGACTGTTATAAAAAAGAAGGAGGAGAATGCCACACAGAGATAAACATGGCCGTTGTCCAAATTTTTTGAAATGTTTTGATTCCATGAACAAATTAAAATCAACTTCTTTTCCCCTTAAAATGATACATTTTCTCAGTTTAAACATTTGATATGCCATCTATGTTGTATTCTCAATAAAATATAGTGAAATTTGAACCTTCCAAACTAGTGCATTCTGTTTCTATTCACAAATTCTCAACAGGAAAATCCAACTTTTTTGGAATCGGCGTTTTGTAATATTTATATAATAGACAGTTTGGTGTGGATTAACATGTTTTCAAACAAATGTGTGTTAATAATTTCATAAATTAATCATCTCTAGTATTTTTAGTAGGTTTAAAAGAGATATTGTTTTTCTGGAAAAGTTCCTCAAGTATTGTCTAAAAGTAATATTATAAAATGTAATGTATTGTGCCCAAGTGATCACTGTTTTATCTTGTGGACGTGTGTTAAATATCAGCATACATGCTCCTCCTTGTGGTTTTTCTTTCGCTGTTATTTGAGTCATAACAAAAAGAAGCCCTCCGACACATTCAGGTAGTGTGTAAAAACAGGAACACTGTTTCGTCAGTACAATGGACAGATAAGTTTCTCCTCCACAAAAAAAGCTCAAAAGTTTTGTTGTATATTGGAAAACAAAATATTTTAATTGCAACTGTAATACAAAAACTGTTGTATTCTAGCCATCTGAAATATTCTATGATTAGAGAATGTAAAAATAATTTCCACAACGTTTTTTCCATATTGTATCTGTGGCCCACAAATACATTTCTTCTATGGTGGCAGTTTTTATTATGGACTCTATGAATTCAAATTTAAGCAACCATATCAAAAAATAAGTGAGGGCCAATGATTTAAGGGCAAGTTTCGACTCCTCCCCTTTCTCCTTATATTGCGCTGCGTGTCCGTTTGAATCAAGTGTGCCACACAAGTCCTTAAAGGTGAAGCCAAAGCATTTAAATCGTTCCCCAGGTGGCTGGACCCAGTATAGGTCACAACCCCGTGCTCTCCATGTAATCTAATGGGACGTAAGACAAACTAAATAATTAAATTTACTCTTCAAATAACTTTTTTCCAAATATATAGTTTTTGTCGTTTTTAAGTAGTTTTTATCACGCTTTCCAGATAACACACATACATCAAGGAGACTCTATTTGACGTCTTGCATACATTTGCAAGACGCCTTCTTTAGAGTGTTTGCTCATCTGCACACGCCTGTAGGACGTTTCCTTATCATATGTCAAATAAACATTTAGAAGATGTCTTTAAGATGTTTATGATTTTGAATATATGTAAAAACTGACATTAAGAGACATCTATCAGATGTTTGTCCGCAGCAGATGCTTTCCAGAAGAAGCGATCTTCTTTAACAGAGAAATCTTGCAGATGTACCTAGTGCTATCTGGGCTGATGTATGTTCAAGTATTAATTTTTTTTTTTTAAATAAGTTTGGTTTTAGTTAGTTATTGTGATGTTAGAAAAATGGGGAGTGTGACGTCATGATGGACAGCTGAAGTTGACAGCTTCCCTGAGTGAAAACTGTGGCACCAGCTGATTTTTTTTGGGGAAGATTCTTCAGGACGGAGATTGGAATTATATTTTGCACTTATTTTAACACCACGGCTCTTGTTCAGCAATTCGAAGACACAAAAGATTGGAGCGTCTGGAAATGGCGATAAAGGCGTCAGAGGTGTGGGTGGGACGCAGCTCCCACATAAACTCACTATTGCGCAGACTCGGGGAGATGCACCCCGGCTGCAGCTTGCAGATCGAGGCTGGGGCCTGCCCCTGGGGTGGGGGCCCTGCCCCTATGCCTACTCTGATTGGTTCGACCATCGTTCCCTGGTAAAACATGATAGGAAATGTTTGCGTTGTTGGTGTGGGACAGGAGTATGTTCTTTAAAAAGCTAAAAACACTGTACCCAGTTTGAAAAAGCCTTCGTACTAATGCATAGAGAGAAGAAAACAAAAAAAAAAAAAAAAAAAAACGTGTAGCCTGTTACCCTCCCATGTCCCTGAAAATCAGCTGATCTTCCGCGCTAACAGGCGACACAATACATACATTTTATAAACAATGAATTGGGTGGATTATCCCTAAGAGGTGAGGGATCCAGGTCTTCCAGATAGAAGAATTAAACGAATTAAATATGAATAAATATTTTTTAAAAATGTATTATTTCATATCATCGGAGTGTAAGAAAGGAAAATGAAAAGGATGTCTTAGTATTGTTTTAATTTATACGGCGCGACAAGGATTAATTATTGTTCGTTATACTATATTATCTGTCATGCAGAAGTTGATAACTATTGCCTGCAGTAGGCAAATGTGTCTGCGTATTTTACAATCTTAATAATTTATGAAACTTTATTTTTCTTTTACTACATTGCAAAGTATAGACTTTTTTTCCTCCCCTTTATTTCAGGAAAATATACTGCTCCTCATTATTTTTTAAGTGAAGGAATCTTTTTTTTCTACCCAGCCAGTGATGATTCTGAAAGGACACCTGTAATCTGCTGATGATAGTAAACAAACACAATTTCATGCGCATCGTGTTGTAGATGTGTGGTTATTTCAGCAAACAGTTTCATACATTTTAACAGCGTTAAGTTAAACTTTTATATATCATTCAATGGTACTATTTAGAGGTCAGTGATGCGCACGCATTTTAGACACTTTTTTATGTTTTTACTCAGTCCATGTAATAAATGCACATCCTTGAATAAGCCTTGAATAATCCACGTTTTAAGCGTTTTCCTCCCATAGAAAACCATTGGCCTAAAATAAAAACGCTTAACGTGGCATAATGCATTAAAACGTGTTTTAAAAAGACCAAACTCAGTAAACATTTTTAATAAAGCATTCTATTTACAGACATGCAGGTTATGGGAGGAAAAATGCTTAACGCGTCATTAAACCCAGTTGCATTCGTATTCTGGGACTCATCTGCTTGTCGGTGAATATAATGCTTTACTGATAATGTGTTTACTGATTTTGGTCTTTAAAAAAACACAGGTTTTTCACGTTAAGCGTTTTCAGAATGTCCCAACTGCATTAATTTGTAGATTCGATTGGTCCAGAAGATTAAACTTACGGCAGCTAACATCTAGTGATTCAATAAATCAGACATAGTGAGTCAAGAGTTAACAATAAAACAACTGCTGCAGTATAATGAAGGTCTTTGTAAAAACTGCACAGTTTTTAGCTTTTAATACAACATACTGGGTCCTGCACCAGCTTCATGCACCATTCCTATCCCATGCAGCCTTCACGCTATGAAAGGACAATCCAGACAATAAGAGTAGGTATGGGGAGGCAGGGGCGACATGTGCAGGCCCAACCCAGTTGCAGCCCGCGCCGATCTGCAGGCTGCAGCCAGGTGTGCTGGGGTCCCAGGACCCGAGAAGGCCTCCAGGCGCCACGGTTTTCCGGGACCCATGCGGAGCAGGGAGCTCAGGTGGCCATGGTGGAATCCAAGGGACTCGAGGAGACCATGGTGAGATCAGGGGCGTAGTTCAGCGAGGCCATGGGCCGAGGCAGCCTCGAGTCTGCAACCCCAGCCCCAGAGCCCGCCACGGCCTCCCTTATTCGGTACACATACACTCCACTGGCCTCCGGGTACTAATCGGAGGACTGTCACTGCCTACGTCACCAAGTGTATTGAGGATTGTAAACAGTCACCAGAAGCATCGCACCAATAGAGACCAAGCCAGGAAGCCGTTGGATGACAGGGGAGGTCTACAGACTCCTGGAGACGCGGGAACGCTGCCCTTCAGAGCTGGAGAGAGGGGGGGCATGAGCTGAGAACAGCCAGGCCAAACCTATCCCGCGGCATCAGAGAGCTAAGAGACAGTACTCCAGGAGGGATCCCCCCCCCCCCACCCCACAGGTCCCACATCCCCAGGTCCTTCCACCCCCCCTCCCTCTAAAATTAGAGGTCATGCAAACAGTCACTTCGTGCAGCAGTGGTCTGCTCACTACCTCATTCACTCATTCACAATGGAACTGACATCATTTACCACCTCAATCAGTCAGTTAATTAAATAATGCTACTTGAGCCCTTGTTCACTTTGTCACTTTTAATATGATGAATAAGGCTTATTTTTATGCACTTAAAAATATGTTTTCTCGGGCACTGTTTGTTCACGGGTTTGCACTCTAATCTGACACCCACCTGTGCCTTGCATGCTTTTATTTAACCTTATTTTATTTTATTTTTTCTATTAGGTCTTTTTTACATTCCCTTATTGTATAGTTTTATCTTGGATATTTTTATTTGATCTCGTTTTAGGCTCTACTGGTAGGGTTATCTGTAGGACACCGGGGGTCTGAGAGTAACGCAATTGCAATTAATGTATGTATGTACTGTTAATGTGGTAAGACAATTGACAATAAATCAGAAGTGACGTGACTGGACTTGAATATAAACCCTATCTAAGCAGACCTCATGGCTAATCACGGGACATGAGCCTCCGTGATCTAAATCGGGACAGGAGCCTGCACGGAAAAAAAACCATTTGAAACAGAAAAAAACAAAAAAAAATTTTCAAAAAAATTGAAACCAAAACGGGGAGAAAGGGTGCCACTTACTTTTTGTTTCTGTCTTGGAATTCTGTCACACGTGCCTACTGTGCTAGAATGAGGAGAGAGAGGTGGAGATGTAGGAGATTACAACTAATTACAGAACTTTATTTGAAAAGATACACCAGGAACGCAAACGTGCACTGGGTAAGTGAACTATTTTTAGGAGCTGGACAGATGGAAACACACAGGGCTAAAATAATGGAGGCAAATGAGATAATTCAAACATCTGAAACAGATGTGAAAAGGACCAGGAAAACCAAATAAGGACCATAAGGAGAACACCGGGGCAGGGGAAGGCACAATGGGGGAAAAAACACAAGACAGTGGTAAAATGGGAGGAAATCTGATGTAGTAAAGTGGCT
>NW_024875836.1:11591-11713 GCF_018340385.1 Cyprinus carpio
ATGCGAAGTCTCCAGGCCAGGACCAGCAGACTGAAGGACAGCTTCATCCATCAGGCTGCCAGGAAGCTGAACTCGCTCCCGAACTTGCCCCCCCGTCCCTCTTCTGCCTCAGGCACCACTGA
>NW_024875836.1:12238-15301 GCF_018340385.1 Cyprinus carpio
ATTTAATTGTGTTAGAGAGTAAGTTCCTTTGACATCTAAATGAGTGTAATTAAATTACGGATCAATTTTAAAGCCTCATTACATGCAAATCCTTTGTTTTCTACATGAATGATAGATTTGTGNAATGTGGAAGAATTGACAATAAAGCAGACTTGACTTGACTTGACTTGACTATAACCCTCTCTCAGCAGCCCTCCATGGGCTAATCACGGGAACATGAGCCCTCCGTGATCTAAACTCGGGAACAGGAGCCTGCACTGGAGCGAGCTCTGGGCTGGAGCCGACACTTGAGCAAGCTCTGGGGCTGGGATGAGGGCTGTGAACAGTCTTTTTCTTCTCATGCTCCTCCCTTGGTTACGGGTGAATAGGGCGGCCAGCGGGCTTGTGTTGCAGCAGCCAGCAGACTTGGGTCAACAGCGCGGGAGCGGCTGGCGGGCCTGACGGAGAGCTGGTTCTGGATCGGGGCTGGACACTCTCCAGACACCAGAGGATTCCTTCTCTCCAGCTCAGTCCTGTGGTGTCTGGGATGTCCACGGATGAAAAGCAAGCAGCTATTTCCATCGTCACGGGGAGAAACAGAAAAAAACAAAAAACTTTTCAAAAAATTGAAACCAAAACCGGGGAGAAAGGGTGCCACTTACTTTTTGTTTCTGTCTGGAATTCTGTCACACGTGCCTACTGTGCTAGAATGAGGAGAGGTGGAGATGTAGGAGACTCCACTGATCATTAGAACTTTATTGAACAGAACACCAGTGGAAAGCACACGTTGCACTGGGGTAAGATGAACTATTTTAGGATGCTGGATATGGAAACACACAGGGCTAAAATACTGGAGGTAAATGAGAGACCAACACATCTGAAACAGATGTGGAACAGGAACAGGAAAACCAAATAAGGGACATAAAGGGAGAACACCTGGGCAGGGAAGGCAATAAGGGGAAAAAAACACAAGATAGGTAAAATGGACTGACAAATGATGTAGGAAGTAGGCTTTCATTCAGAACAACACTGACAGTTGGTAGCTAGCCAAGGGATGCTATGCTCAAGCCTAAGCCATCAAACTGATGTTAATATCAGAGAAGTTGCCCGCCATTTCAGAGGGGGAGTATTTATTTTTAGATTTGAATTAAGATTACTACAAGTAAACAATTATTATTATTATTATTATTTATTATTATTATTATTATTATTATACATATTATTATTATTATTATTATTATTTGTGTATTGACTTGTATCGATAAACACCACTCGGCAATAGTATAAAGTTATCAAAATATATATAGTCAGTTTTGATTATGTATACTTTAAGTTATTTACGTACGTAGAATCGGCAGAAATGCAGGCAAAACAGCCACATCTGGGACTCCAGAATTTTCACACATTGGTTGTTATATACCGTCACCATCTGTTCAAAGTCTGCTGAATAATGACAAAAATACATTTTGGTCTTATCAGCTGTGTTTTTGTGGGTGGTTTTCTGTGAATAGGCAGAAGTTGATGCCTCCTCAAAAATAAACAAAGCAAATTTAACATATGAGATTAATCTGTTTATAAATGTTAAGTTTTTTCTGAGGTAACTGTCAAACAGCAACACCAGCAGTGGCTCTCCTTGAGCTCATTGAGTTGAGCCTGGCTAAAGAAATGCCTTGGAATCAAGGACTGACACATAAAATACATTGTGAATTCATTTCCGGGTCCCCCTTGAAAGCCTTTGTGTTTTTGGCACTGGGGTCGCACACAATCGCGTAATAGAACCGGACCCACATCATGTCATATTGATATGTGTTTTCAAGCTTAGCATGTCTATTACAATCATCTATTGTATGCTGTATCCACAGCGTCCTGTTGCAGTGAAGCACCAGTGTCCAGACACAGATTTCAGCTGATGAAGCCTCTAATAAGGAATCTGAGTAGATATTCAAAAGAAAGCATTTGCCTTCTAATAGAACAACAAGGAATACAAAAATGGATGTCTATATGAGCAACAGTTGTGTAGCATTTGGAAGAAAGCTAGCAACCGTACTGACGTGTTCTGTTCTTTCTACTTATCAACGGCCAAAACACAGTTTTAAAGCAGACAGAATCAGAGTCTATCCTTTAGGGATTTTGAAAACGGCACATTTAATATGGTTTGTTTGTTTATATTATAAAAGTGATAAAACACCTGTCAAATGCTCAAATTATACATGGTCAAAACAAAAGTCGTCCAGCTGGCCAACATTTGATTTTCACAGGGGTACAGACAGTATCCAGCCACAGAATAAAGCATGAAAGTCAGTCATGATTGTTCTCTGTCCAGAACTTGATCTCTGTCTCAATTTTACAATAAGCAGCCCCCTGATGTATGAATTATGTCAGCTGTATGTGGTATGGGTTTGTACTATCTTTCTTCTTTAGTTTCTAAGCAATTTTCATTAAGTTTACATTGTTTTAACATTTTATTTTTAAGATTACTTTAGGAAAACATAGCATGTTTCTTAGACCACTTACATGTTTTATTTTCCTTCCGCCCTTTAGTGAAAGGTTTAAATAATGCTGGAACATTTCATTTGTCCTTATTCCTTAGAGAACATGGGAAGCCTAGTGTAACTCCACTAGGTGGCACTCTTTCAATGTGATTAATGTGATATTCGGTCAGTGGTGATGGTGGGAGGAGCCAGTAAAGCTGCTCGTACTGATAAAGAGCTGAATAAGAGAGTAATAAAGCAGACAGACATAGAGACAGAGAGATTCCACACAGATATCCCAGATTCCCAGACCAAGAAAAAGAAGACTGAACTCAAGTCCCTCAAATGAAGATCCTCCCTCATCTTCCTCACTTTCCTACCTGATCTCAGGTCAGAGCTTTCTCTTTCATCACTGCAGTAATGATGTTTTCTGTTCACGCTTTCTGATCACAGTATCAATCTGATTGACAGCTGCAGTGAGATGCTTTTTAGTCACCGTTAGTTTGAATATTTGTGTAGATATTGTTTAATTTACGTGTATCTTTTTGTTTCTCTTTAATTATTACTCTGTTGGTGTGTTTTATTCTCAGATTTCTCCGTGATCATCATTATT
>NW_024875837.1:0-1343 GCF_018340385.1 Cyprinus carpio
GAGATATAGCCTTGGAGTCATTTTGACGCAGTGCTTAAAGTTTATAGCGGCGCTGTACGAAAATGGTTGTGTCTATCGACACGAAATTCATAACATTTTGTCAGCACAGTCTGAAGATGATTGTACTGGATTTTGGTGAAAATCGGACCAAAGGTTGATGAGGAGGGCAAAAAAGTAGGTTTTCAACATAAATCAAAATGGCCGACAGAAAGTTTGGCTTATTATGACATAATTGATATGTATGTTGTTGGCATGACCCAAGAAATATTTTGAGATCAGTTTCATTACAATAGGTCCATGCAATCAAAAGTTATGAATTTTTCAAAAATGCTAATAAATAAGAATTAATGAATGTTTATTACCCAGAATCAATAGGTGGCGCTGTTACCAAATTCGATGTGGCGTGGATCAACCTAGGTGACAATGGCACATGCAAAGTTTGGGTGGTGTTGATAAATATGTCAAAGCTGTGCAGAGATACAGCCCCAGATACATTTTTGGCATCATTCCAACAATTTTGTTAATTCCGTCTCTTAAACGATAAACCGGTTTGTATATCGCGACACGGAAAATCCCTTAACTTTTTGCCAGCTCAGCATCGGTGTCTGAAGAATATGATCTGAGTCATATTTGTGTGAAAATTGGACTAACTGTCCTAGGAGAGAGGAGTTTGAAAAATTAGGTTTTCTCAAATTACGAATTCAAAAATGGTGGACAGGAAGTTTGGCCAATTTTGTGCCATAATTGGTTTTATCGATTGTTCTCAGCCTGCGCATGATTACACAAAGAATTTAGTGACTACCACACATTCATTCCAATAGGCAAATGTACTTCTAAACGTTTCATTAGCATAAATGTTTTAAATTTCTTTTATAACTTTTGACTGACAAGGTGGCGCTGTGCCCAAAGTTTTTGAGAGTAATATCAGGGCATGGCTGTCGAACATTTTTGTAATTAGTTTTGTTACTGACACGCCTAATGCGCTTGTGAAATACAGCAACTTAGATAATAATTCAAAATGGCCGACCACCCAAAATGGCTGATCATGGCGGAAAAACTGCATATCATTCAATTCAAACATGATGGCACCAAATGCAGAGAGAAGAGACCAAGTTTTGTGATTTTTGGCCAAACCATTCAGAAGTTCTGTGCAAAAAAATATGCATTTTTTGTAATCTCCTGACCACTAGGGGGGCACGGTGCTTGAAACACTGCAGGTTAGCCTCAGGCTATGCTTGTTACAACATACACTAAGTTTGATCCTCAATAATTCTAAGCCATTATGGAGATATAGCCTCATAACTATTTTTGTGTGTTTTTTCTTGAATTCGTTTGCGTGTTAT
>NW_024875838.1:0-3106 GCF_018340385.1 Cyprinus carpio
ATAATAATAATTATTTGGGATGCACCAATACCGGTATCGATATCGGGCCGATACTGAGCTCAACGTACTCGTACTCGTAAAAATTATTTTTTTACTCCCGATACCAGGTGTGTAAACAGTGTTTGTGTTTAGAAAAAGAAACACTGACAACAGAGGGTATAATGGGGATAAAAAAGGCAGTCTATGAAGTAAATCTATCTTACTAGTGGAATATTAAACGAAATATAGTAAGACAACATTGCTTTGGTGCGCGAGCTGATAAGAGAAAAACGTGCCGTGGATTGAGCGTGCAGCGGGACAGACGCGTGAGCTGGTCGAGCACATCCGTTTAACCATACGTCATTGGAAAGTTAGTAGTTCAGTCAGATGTAAATGGCAAAGAAAGTCAAACAAGACCCATGTAGATTATCAACGTTAACTGACGATGAGAACCGGAAGAGAGACTTGTTGCCCTCTGACATCCTTGACTCGGCACCGTGAGAAACGAGTCATATATTGCAAGTAAAACCTAAACCTTTTACCTTTCTTTAGGTAGGGCTGGGTTAATAAAAAAAACTAGATTTTTTTGATTGTAATCGTATTCGTCAATTTGTACAAAAACTGATATTGCTCTTTAAACATTTGCATCCGAGACCCAATCAGTAGGTATTACTACTCGCCGAGTAATATCACATGCTACAATGCTCATTCTAAACACTATCCCCCCAAGTCCCTGGAATTTATGCACAAGTTACATCATAGGGTCTGGGTACCCCGGGGTGCGGGCTAACCGAAAGAGACAAGGTATAGTTAACGGGCCCCGGGGGGTGGTAGGTCAGTCATTTGACAAAACTAAAGTGGTAGCCCGCTGTGTAAACCGGCTCAGCGTGCCTCGTGGGGGACCCGGGTTATCGGTTCTGCTGTCGTTAGTGGAAAAGAAATAATACCCCGTATGTTTATCATGTCATGGCAAAGGATAACGACGTTTATTACATGCCTTCAGAGCAGTCCGTGATGAATTTATATGTCTACCATAGAATCTCGAATACTTAAGACAATCGTTGGTCTCGTGATAGCATTGTGCTATATTCGCAGTCCGAGAGAGAGAGATTCCACCAGGCGCAAAATATGGACAGCCCAATGAAGTAACGATGCAGAGGACCCGAATAAACATTTGAAAAACATCGCCTTGTTACACTTCAGATTTGTGCAGTCTGAATTATATTTTTAGATTTTGGCTTCCAAAGATTATGAATAATAATATATCTGAGCTGAGGTAAAACCATTAAAAAACTATAGCTGCATTCTGTACGTTCGGGCAACTTAATTCCCTTTGCTTAGCAGTAGGCTACGCTCTCATTTTTTCCCCTAAAACTCAAACGTAACGAAAGAATCAGATTCAGCATTGTCAGTGATTGTTGTAAATGCAATTACGCTACTGTGCTAATTGTGCGGGACAGCGTTTAATAATAAAAAGGCTATTAATAACACAAAAAATATACTCATGAATGCAGTTTCCCAAAGCGGCTACGCCTTGATGAGCTTCAACATACTTGCTGGTTTCATGTGCGCGTCTAAACGATCAAATGTACACAAAAATATGTCTAAAATGGACGTAGTTATGGAAATAGTTGGGAGAAAATATAGTGCATCGGTCGCCTATTAGATCTGCACTCGGTCTTAAAGAGGCAGTGTCTAATAAACTTGCTGACGATTCCACCATTACTGTGAATTAAACAACAAAAGGCAAAGAGGAAATCACACACATCTCTTGAATGAAT
This sequence comes from Cyprinus carpio, assembly GCF_018340385.1. Lineage (NCBI taxonomy): Eukaryota > Metazoa > Chordata > Actinopteri > Cypriniformes > Cyprinidae > Cyprinus > Cyprinus carpio. The sequence goes on from NW_024875838.1 coordinate 1,761, forward strand.
AACTTCAGCTTTAATAAGCATTAATCTATCTATGATAAAACTATGCATGCGTTATTTTACCTTATGAGTTACTTTACTAGAATGGCCATGATTTAGACCATACCCTGAACAGTAGTAGACCTTCCTGAAATAAAAGCACTGTGTAGAGCCTCTATAATGTGTATCTTTGTTATTGGATTGTTTATATATCTAGTAACGTTTAAAAGATTTAGAAGGTATAGAAATAGATATTATCAAAAAGTAAGACTAAGAAGCCAGTGTGTTAAAACGAGGAAGTGGTTATATCGATGCCTTAAAATCTGAACGATTCCAGTAAGTGTTCCAATTGATTTCGCACTTAGCCAAGCTTTCACTCGTGGGTAAGATTTAAAACACGCCACACACATGTATATTAAAAACTCCTAGATTTTCAAATGTACTGTAAAAACAGAACCCCAGAATCTATATTTTTAATGAAAGACAGGATTTTTATCGAAAGTCGCTTTTCGCTTGCCCTTGATCAAAACATTGATCACGGTTATTTTTATGTTTAAGGGATTTAAACATACAAATAATAATCTAAACAGCATATCATTGTAACATGGAGGCTGCAAGCCTATGAACAGTGTAGGAAAACTAATACCGGGGCTGTTTGGGTAATAGATAAATATCAGGGGCCTGAATTTCTTGCTGTGATATTTTTTTCGTGTTGTGATTTTAAAATGAATCAATGTTTGCAGGAAATATACACCGCATTATAAGTAGAGACCAGGGACGGAGAATGATTAAAATGAATAGCGCAAAATACCACCCCGAAATTAGAGCCCTGAATATGGAAAAAAAAAAAAATCGAGTTGTGGTCCCTATGAATCGATTTTGAATCGACCACATTTTTAAAGAACGATTATTTGAAAAGATCTCATTTTTTTTTGCACAGCCCTGATAGCAAAATACAGCCGTTAAAAACTTGAAAAAGCAGGTTTTCCCACACATAGAATAAGGTGTGCGTTAGGGCGCCCCCCACAGAAAATCAACACGGGCTGCCTGCCACAGTGCGTTTAGTTCTATTCATTTAAAAAATAACTATATTGTGGTTAAAACGCAAATGACATAAACTCCGCCCTTCCATTTCTCTCAGCTGCCAACGAACAACAATTTTGTTCCGCTACAGCCATATGGAACCTCTGGGGATGGTTAGTATGGACTGGCAATTGTTGACTGAGTAGTGTGCATGTTACTGTTTACCTGATTAGAACGATCAGAGAGAGAGAGAGCCCTGGCCGTTTCACGCACTCGTCCAGTCGTCAAAACTGTCTTGCCGCTCTCGCTCCCTCGGCATATTAATCAAAATCAATTGAGAATTGACA
>NW_024875839.1:0-4753 GCF_018340385.1 Cyprinus carpio
CTGAATGAGAACGATTCTGGAGAATATAAGATCACAGTCAAAGTTTCTGAAGACTACAGTTTCTTCTCTGAGTTTCACCTGAACATCAGAGACGGTGAGCTGCTTTCATTCACTCATGCATTTGTTTCTGTGGTGAACTGATGAATCTGTTGTTTAATGTGAACTTGATTTGTCTCTCAAGCAGCTGATTGTTGTGAGAAGAGCATCAGTCTCTCAGCTGCTGCAGGAGGATCTGTGAACATCAGCTGCAGATACCCACAATCCCACAGTGCTGATGTGAAGTTTGTCTGCAGGAGATCTGGATCTAATCTCTGTGCTGAAGAGACGTCTGTGAAAGAGAGCAGAAGATGGAGCGCTGAGGGACAGATGCAGCTGTATGATGACAGAGAGCAGCAGCTCCTGACGGGAATCATCAGTCATGTGACTCAGCAACATTCAGCTGAATACTGGTGTGGAGTTCAGTCTGATCAAGGACACAAGAGCTTCATCACACGAGTCCTCGTCAGTGTTACAGGTACAGATGACTTTCTCACCATATTAATCAGAATATAATCAAAATCACAACGTAACTTCCACTCAGATCACAGTGCACTTATATCATGTTGATTGGATCAAAGAAAGTAATTATTGGATACTTTTTAAGCTTAATTGATTCTGTGTTCATACAGGTTACTAAACAGACAGAATATCTAAAATTAACCTGTTGTTAAGCAAAGCAAAACCACAAAAACCACAGCAAAAGAGGAACTGTCCTTATAAAAATAAACGGTACAGCTTAAGATTGCAGTCTCTTATAAAAGTGCAGTTTTGTGTGTAGAATAATGTTGCTGTTCTGCTCAGGAGAGAGAAACTGCACAATAGAGGAAAGCAGAGAGGACAGTAGCCAGTGTTTTATTCTTAATTTCTTTTTTCTTTTAAATGTCCAGTATCATCAAAGTGCAGATCTGGACTCCCATTTTTGTGAAAGTAGCAGCAGTTTGTAGTTTTCTGTCTGGCTGGTTTGGTGTTGATACAGGCGTTTAGTTGGTCACGTAGGCACAGTATTGCCTGTAGTTTTTTTTGTATTATTATTATTTTTTTTTTTTTTAATTTTGATCAAGTTTGTTTCCATCTGGATGCAGTAGACATTGCAGATTTTAGTACTTCTGTGAGTCACTTCACTAGTCTTGTACTATAGTAGAAGAGGCTGCAGTTAAAGATGCTATGAACTGTTTTATTCACCGAGATCATTGCATGCTTCAGTCACAGAAACTCAGACAGACAGCTTCTGCAGTTTTACTTTTCTGAGTGTCTCTGTATCAGCAAACATCTATTCTGTAGTGAATGTGTGAATGACATCAGTAACATTTTACCTCATGGGGAAAGTCATGTCGCTCCCAGGTGTGAAAACAACAACAAAAAAATCTATAAGAAATTAATTGTTTTTATTGCTTTTTATATGCTAAATTACAAAAAACAAATTCACCACCACCACTCACCATCATCATCATCATCATCATCATCATCATCATTATCATCATTCATCACCATCATCATCACCAACTCATCATCATCTGCACCAACCATTCTTCTTTCATCATCTGCTTCTTCAGTCAGAAGTCCACTGATCACAAGTGTTTTCCAAATCATCTCCATCCAGTTTCACATCCGCAGGTGCTGAAGTACAATCATGTGATTCATGGTGTAGTCAGAAGAACATCTATGACACCTGAAAAGATATTCACTAAACATTAAAAAAATAGATGATTTCCTTTTTTTACTCTAGCATATATTTAAAGTAATTAAATACATTGAAATATGTATGGTAAATAATAATAATAAAGTCATTGTATTTTTGTTGTTATAGACCTGTTGAGTTGAATTTGCCATTTTGGCAGTTTCAGTGTATGTTTGTTAGTTTATCATTTGACTTCCAGTGGTTTGTAGGGTTAAAGGAATAAGGTTTATATAAGTCTTAACAAGGTGGGACTCTCTGCATTATCTTCTTAAAAAAAAAAATGTTGTGGGTATATTTTTGGGGTGTCTTAACACAGCGAACCTTCAGGTTACAGTATATTTAAAACAGAGCTGGGTAACAGTGATGCTGTGCTCCAAAAGTCTGTTTAGGATGATTCGACCAATTCAGGCCAATTCAGCTATATATGAGCAGCATTACCAGATGTGCAAGTGTGAGACAAGAACATCATGTATTGCGCTTTTAATGTACAGCGTGAAATCTTGAAACCTGCAGTAAGGTTAAGACCTGTCACAGAAACGGTCAAGATACGGCCATGATCTGGATCTGATATTTGCTCAGAGTGATCAGACTGATGGATCTGATTGTTTCTGTTTTCTGTGGCTCTTCTCTCTTCTGATCGTTCCTCTGGTTCTGGTTCTTCTACTTGTTCGTTGGTTCTTATTTCTGTTTCTCTGTAAGAAGCATCAGCCTCGAGGTAAAACTCCCTTCTTAATGTCTTTTAGATGCAGAAACTCTCTTTACTACTGAGTTTAAAACAAATATTTGTTCATCTGTTTTCCCCATTTTGAGTCTGTCGCCACCTACAGGTCATTGCAAAAGAGACATGAGGAAATACAGATATTTTGATGATGATACTGTATGTAAAAAAACAGACTTCAGTGAGAAATGTGATATACTGTCGTTAATTTAGACTTTTTCTTTAGCAGGCTGTGATTCATCATTCCAGACTAGAGCAGGACAACAACATGAAGTGGTTCGTGATAAAATACAATATGTTGAATAAATGTTAAAAGCTCCTCCACAATGAACATCTGAGCTGTAAATAATTTCAAATATCTCTGCAGTGTTTCTTGCTACACTGCTTGTGATTAAGAGGAGATTCACTCACAAACAATTACCTACACACCCCTCTGATTCATCTAACACTGTTTATGCCACAAACAAGTTATCACCGCAAACTCTCTGTTTCTCCCTGACTGCAGTGCTTACGCCACAGTTCAGAAAAGATACTGGTGACTCTTTGTATCTTGATCACATCTGGTTGAGGAATCTGAATTACCCTGCGTGGTGAATTCCGTAGGGAAGGAAAGCAGACTGTCCTGACACAGTGTTAGATTGAGGTATAATCAGATTATAGTGAATATGCTGCTGTCAATCATCTCACTGACTGACTACACAGCAGATAATCTCATTGAATCCGAAAATTTTGATTTTGGGTTCAGGCTTCCATGTTTTATTTTTGTGCTATTTTTGTGGCTCTCCTCTGTTGTATATTAAGACAGTCTCGCAGGTCGACTTTGACTGTCAACGGAAGGATGTTTTTAATGACAGAGCAGTGTTTTTTGTTCTGCAAAGAAATGATCAGAAACCCTTGAGTTTTTGGGTCTGCATTTGATGTACAAGTTCTGAATATTTCTGAGACAAAAGAATATGTGTCTGTGATCGTTAGTTTGCTAACGCTAAACTACATGCCTGGCTACTCATGTTCTTGTGAAACTTCTTTATTAAGTCTCAGTGTTTAAAGTTCTCAAACTTTACACATGCAGCAGCTATTGCTTTTTTTTCCTCAGTGTTCATTTTAAAAGCTTGTTAACTTAGAAAGGAAAATTTAGTAAACCAAGATGAAGTCATGATATTGTATTCAAATATGATATGAATGGACTATGGAAAGCTGGGAAATGATCAAAAAGCAAACTTGTCCTCTGAGATGAAGCAAGTGTGAGAGGGAGTTATTTCATTAAATATTACCTTGAATGTATAAGTGAGTACATGAATGAGTGAGTACATTAATTAAAAAAAATAATAATACTGATGATGTGCAATAGATAAATATTTTATAATAATGAATACTGTAATGTTCCATAAAAAAGAACAGTGTATTTTGATTTCAAAGCTATTTTAATCAATCAGCAATGTGCTTATTTGGTCACTATGGTAACCGCTGATGGCTGCAAGTTTGTCCTCTTAGATGTCGCTTCGTCAATTTTTACAGTCTTTGAGATTCTAAATCTGAATAAAAATTTGGGTATATAGAAATATCTCAAATAATGCTTTGAAAACAAATTTGAATTACAACAGCCCATGAGTCTTGTATGTTTATCTGAACATATATTATCATATCTTCTTTTTATCTCTCTCTCTCTCACTTCCAGTGTGTTTGTTGAGTGTGAGCAGATGGAGTGGTATGCAGTGTGGGTGGTGACTGTGAGTAACTCATTTTTCTTTTTTTTTCTTGCTTGCTTTTTGTCTTAGGCATTACACGAGGAGTTGGGGCCAAGATGGCGCCTGACCATTTTGAAGAAAAAGTATGATGTTTATCTTTCTTTTGATGCATAAGAGGATTTTATTATGATTATAATGATTGAAAATGGGAAAATCCGGAAAAAAAGGAAAAACAAGAATGTGTGTGTCAGGCCAATGCTAATCCTGTTAAAGCCGCGCTGACAAACAGCAAGTTTCAAACAAACTTTTGAGTGACAATTTGCATGATTAATGAGTCAGAAATGGATTGTGCAGATATTATGCCTCCTGAAGTAGGGGAGATGGGGTAAGTTGTCACACGGTAAGTTCTCACACTGTTCATAACTCCAACACTAGAGGCTCTATCTCAAAAATCAAATAGCCACTTTGTGTGACTACTCTTCTTATATAGTCAATTTCCTGTTCATGTGGTCAAGATCACTCTATTTGAGGTTAGCACAATTTTCTTATTTTTTGCTTAAAGTAAAAATGTGCACTTTAAATTTTATGCACACAACTTTGTTAGGTATAGTAATACGTAACTGAACGAAGTAC
>NW_024875839.1:5352-8221 GCF_018340385.1 Cyprinus carpio
TAAACTTTATTGGTTTTAGTTTGGAATGTCTTTTCCCTCAACTTCCTTCGCCTTGGTGGTATAAAGTTTGATTTAATGTGTAATTGCCAGTATTTATAAACTCCCTGTCGAGCTATCTGTCACATGGTATCTCAGATCATTGTTGGTTTAGCATATCAAAACCTCAGACAACATTGATGATGTAGCAGAAACTATGGACTCTCTCTTTTCTAGCATTTTAAATACAGTTGCTCCCTTTCACAGCTTAAGGAAGGATTAAGGAAAACAGTCTGACACCGTGGTATAATGAGCACACTTCGCACCCTAAAGAGAAGAGCAGCCGGAGAAAATGGAGCTGCAGCTGGAGAAGCAAAACAAAACTAGAATTTTATTCGCATATTTGCTTGGAGGGAAAGTAACCTATCTTACAGAAAAGCATTAAAACTGCTAAATCTGATTACTTTTCATCTCTTTTTAGAAGAAAACAAAACATAACCCCAGGTATTTATTCAATACAGTGGCTAAATTGCTTAAAAAATAAAGCATCAACAAGTGTTGACATTTCTCAACATCACAGCAGTAATGACTTTATGAACTACTTTACTTCTAAAGTCGATACTATTAGAGATAAAATTGTAACCATGCAGCCATCAGCTACAGTATCACATCAGACAGTGCACTATAGATCCCCCTGAGGAACAGTTCCACTCATTCTCTACTATAGGAGAGGAAAGAATTGTATAAACTTGTTAAATCATCTAAACCAACAACATGTATAAGTTAGACCCTATTCCATCTAAGCTCCTAAAGAGGTGCTTCCAGAAGTCATAGATCCTCTTTCTGACTATTATTAAATTCCTCATTGTTATTAGAGGTATGTCCCCAAAACCTTCAAACTGGCTGTTATTAAGCCTCTCATCAAAAAAACCACAACTTGACCCCCAAAGAACTAGTTAATTATAGACCAATCTCGAATCTCCCTTTTCTTTCCAAGATACTAGAAAGGTAGTATCCTCACAATTATATTCCTTCTTAGAGAAAAATGGCATCATGTGAGGATTTCCAGTCAGGATTTAGACCGTATCATAGTACTGAGACTGCTCTCCTTAGAGTTACAAATGACCTGCTCTTATCATCTGATAGGTGGTTTGTATCTCTCTATTAGTGCTATTGGATCTTAGTGCTGGTTGAGCACTATTGACCACAGCATTCTTTTTGCATAGACTAGAACACTTTGTTGGCATTAATGGAAGTGCATTAGCATGGTTTAAATCGTACTTATATGACCGCCATCAGTGGTCCAGAGTAGCAGTGAAACAAAAGAGGTATCAATATCGATCACAAGTGGAGTTATGGAGTAAACGTTCAGGCCGGCTCGAGTACTAGGTCAAGTACTCTTCACTGGCTTTTACATGTTACCCTAGAACCAGGGAGATATCATGGTCCTGTCAACACTGCACTGGCTCCCTATCAAACATCATTATAGATTTTAAAAATCTTGCTTGTACTTATAAAGCCCTGAATGGTTTAGCACCTCAGTATTTGAACGAGCTCTTGTTACATTATAGTCCTCCGCGTCCGCTCCGTTCTCAAAACTCTGGCAATTTGATAATACCTAGAATATCAAAAGTCAACTGCGGTGGCAGATCCTTCTCCTATTTAGCGCCCAAACTCTGGAATAACCTACCTAACATTGTTAGGAGGCAGACACACTCTTGCAGTTTAAATCTAGATTAAAGACCCATCTCTTTAACCTGGCTTACACACATAACATACTAATACACTTCTAATATCCAAATCCGTTAAAAGGATTTTTAGGCTGCATTAATTAGGTAAACCGGAACCGGGAACACTTCCCATAACACCCGATGTACTTGCTACATCGTTAGAAGAATAGCATCTACGCTCATATTAGTCTGTTTCTCTCTTATTCGAGGTCACCGTAGCCACCAGATCAGTCTGTATCCAAGTCAGAGGGGCACTGCAGTCCACCCGGATCCAGTATGTATCCAGCCCAGATGGTGGATCCAGCACCTAGAAAGGACCTCTACAGCCCTGAAGAAGACGGAGGAGACCAGGACTAGAGCCCCCAGATACAGATCCCCCTGTAAAGACCTTGTCTCAGGCGACCACGGGACAAGACCACAGGAAACAGATGATTCTTCTGCACAATCTGACTTTGCTGCAGCCTGGAATTGAACTGCTGGTTTAGGTCTGGTCAGAGGAGAACTGGCCCCCCGACTGAGCCTGGTTTCTCCCCAAGGTTTTTTTCTCCATTCTGTCACCGATGGAGTTTTGGTTCCCTTGCAGCTGTCGCCTCTGGCTTGCTTAGTTTGGGGACACTTCATTTACAGCGATATCGTTGACTTTGATTGCAAATTATTGCACAGATACTATTTAAACTGAACTGAGCTGCATGATGACATCACTGAATTTCAATGATGAACTGCCTTTAACTGTCATTTTATATACCGGTAACTCCCGAAGAGTTTGCCACAGTTATGGATGCTATTCCTTCTGGGATACTCATGCTTTTCAAAAACAATACTCTCTCCTTGGGTTCATTGTCTTATCCTGAGCCTGTCAACACACCTATTGGTAAGATATGTTTCACTGAATAAAAAAGGAAGAAATTATAAAATAAGAGTTCTATTCCTTGAAAACATTATTTCTGTCCCTCCTGCAATCTCATACTGGAATAGGCTTTTTGATCATTTAAATTGGAAAAATATATGGTCCATACAACACAGATTTTTCCTCACAAACAAAGTAAAAGAAATATCTTTTAAATTAGTTCATAATATTTACCCAGTCAAAAATTTCCTTCAAAAAAAAAATTCAGATCTGATTTTGACACTAATTGCTCTTTCTGTCAGAATGACGCTGAAAC
>NW_024875839.1:8709-8785 GCF_018340385.1 Cyprinus carpio
CTCATCCATCTTAAAAAGTATTCACATGGAATAATAAATCTTTTTAAAGCTTGCTTCTAAAGAGCTAAATAATATT
>NW_024875840.1:0-4681 GCF_018340385.1 Cyprinus carpio
TGGGGGAAGGCATTACCGATGACACAGGTACAAAGGATGCTTTTGTGCAAGGGGTGAGAATGGCTAGAGAAATTACCAGACGAGATGATTTAAGATCCAGTGGTACTTAGCAACTCTGTGTTTGTTGAGTGCACCTACTCAGGCTGAAAGGATGAGCAGCTAGGCTGGACTGTGGAAGCAGCAACATTAACATGCTTGAAGTTCCTGTTTTTAGGGAAGTACACAAACATATTTAGCACAACCTCAAGCTACTTTTATTTTGAACCTTTTTGAGGCGCCCGCCCGGCTCTCTACCTGCCCAGCTGCTTGACTCTCTAGCCTTAGTAGCTTGTTCCTGTCTATACTGCGCTTCTCACAGCCCTGGGCATCAGAGTCTCACACCTCCCCTTATCTGCAATGGCGTTACTCTTGAATCTGCTGTTGAAATTCTTCCAAGTCCAGGGTCTTTGCTTCCTCCAACTTGGCAGCTTGAAGATCAGGAGATCCCAGCATGCAGGAGTAAGATGGTGGTGTGTGTTTTCCGGTTAGAGAAACGTGAGAGAGGATCCCAATTTAGCTTGTTTAATCATACCAGATGGGTTGTATATGTTACTTCCACACAAATGTGAATCCGTAATCATTTACTACCACGGGAAAAACATATATACAACAGTCTAATAAACAGTCCAGCCAGCCTGATTTGTAACCTGCTGCTGTCAAGTCAAAATGTCCCGCTCCTGACTGAGCTATGCCTGCTACGATGCCAATAGGGGCGTGGTTAAGGGCTTTCTCACACAGCCGCCCCCAAATGTGTGTAAGCACATTTGAAATAGTGAGAAAACCTAGCTAATTAGTAGGCTCAATAGGGTCATCGATCTGAGAATTTAGGGAGTGGGACTAAAAGCGAGATACAGGTCCTCACATATGTGCGATTCTGTACCTCCACTTCAACTGTTCACAATCCCCCATCAAGTCCAGGGAAAATGTTGGTAACTTTCCCTACTGGCCAACATGCTCGTGGAAGTTGTGAATCCACTATCAGTACCACCTGGTCTAGATCAATTTCTCCTACAATCTTTCGCCATTTCTGTCTTTCTTGCAGATTTCGGAAGGTAGTAATGGATGAATCTAGACCAGAAATGGTCAGCGAGTACTTGGCTATGTTTCCATCTTCTGGTACCCAAAAGATTACTTGAATCATAAAGCACTTGTGGGAGAGAAGAATCATGTCGACCCATAAGGAGGATGCTAGGCGTAACTGGGTCCAGATCAGACACCGTCTGAGGACACGTATCCCAAAGGCTTAGCATTTAGGATGCCTTCTACTTCTGTGAGCCACGGTTCGCAGTACAGTTTCAGTCAATGTTTGATCTCTCAGTACTACCTTTAGGGCCTGCTTTACTGATTTAACCTCCCGTTCCCATGCTCCTCCTCGAAATGAGGGGCACCAGGTGGAATAAATCTGAATGAAATCTGTTGTTCTGCCAGTTGTTCCCTGAGTTGAGGCGTATGGCTTCATAGGCTGCTTTCATTTCTTTGTCTCCTCTAACAAAGTTGGTTCCATTATCACAAAGGAGCTCAAATGGTTTCCCTCTCCGTGCTATGAATCTGCGGAGAGACATTAGAAATGCATCTGTATCAAGGCTTTCTAATAGATCAAGATGGAGACAACGGGTAGTCAGACATTTGAAAACTATTCCCCATCTTTTCTCTGTACGCGTCGACCAATCTTCACTGTGAATGGAACAAAACAATCCATCCCAGTGGAATAAAATGGGGTTTGTACACAAGCGTAAAGCGATGCTGATGGGAGGTCAGACATTTTGGGTACACCAGGTTTAGCACGCCATTTCTGGCAGTCAGACACCTGTATTGATGCTTCTTGATAGCTTCCTTCCTCGCAGAATCCAGTATCGTCTTCTCAGCTCGGCAAATACTCTTTCTGGCCCAGGATGCAAAAGGGAGGCATCATATTCCTTGATCAGAAGCTTGGTTAGGTGATGTTGTGGATCGAGCACAATGGGATGTATTGCATCCAATTCTATCTGCTTAGCATGTCTCAGTCTCCCTCCTACCCTGATAAGTCCACTGGCTTTATCATACTCAGGTGATAAGGATGCTAATCTACTGTTAGATGATAATGGTCGATCAGAAGCAAGAGCCTTAAATTTCTCTGGAAAGGAATCTTTCTGAGCCTGTTGTAGGAGGAGCTTCTCTGCTGATATGTAACTCTCTGAATCATTTGGTGACTGCATGGGAGAGGTAGCCGCCCCGTGAAGGGATGTCACTGTAAATTTTAGTAGCTTCGGACCAGGTACTAAATTGGTTAACATCAGGAATGGGAATGTCTGGATTTGTGCACACATGCAGGAAGTTTGCTGACTTTTTTAATTCTGCCTCTGGTTCAGGTTCAACTGATGGCAAAGTGGGCCAACAGGTCTCTGACTGGTACAGGAAATTTGGTCCAGTAATCCAACGGAAAGGTGGGGTTAATTCCTTTAATGTTTGGCCTCATGTTATGACATCAGCAGGGTTGTTAGCTGAATCAACGCATGCCTCCAGGAATCAATATTAGTGAGTGATTGAATTTCAGCCACCCGTGTTCCCACAAAGACTTTGTATCTGCATGAGTCGGATTTAAGCCATTGGAGGACTGTGGCTGAGTCTGACAAAGAGAATGATACGATTAATGTCCACAGTTAGTTCTGCTTGAAGGACATTAGCCACCTGCGCTCCGGTAAGTGCCGCACTCAGTTCCAAACGAGGGATTGTCATCTGCTTCCGAGAGGTGCCACTCGGAACGGGCCAACACAAATGAGACATGAACATGTCCTTCATTGTTTTCTGTGTGCATGTAGGCCATTGAGCCGTAAGCCCTCTCAGATGCACATACGCAGAATATTTGTGAAATCCCGATTGGAGGATTTCCACTTGTCCTTCATATGGAGTGTGTAACACCTTGGGATTGGGTAAATCTGATTTTGAATGATGGAGCTCTTGCTGCCAGTCTTGCCATCTAGTTAACAGGCTGTCAGATGATTGGTCATCCCACCCTAGGCTGTTCTTCCACAAATCCTGGACCAGCACTTTGGCACCGGGTTGTAAATGGAATTAGATAACCCAGGGGAATCATATTGTGATGCCAAAAACACTGTAGACATTCGCGTAAGAGAGTGGGGTTCAAGGCATCCAGGATTGGCTGGGATTTGTAGCTGAACGAGTCTGTGAGGCAGTTACAGTGCAGTAGCCCAGAGTGTACCCTTCAGGAGAATCAGGTACTCTTCTCTGTAGTAGCCAGGAGTTCACTATTCTGTGATCTTGGCTTCCAGAGAGGGAGATGCTGGAATAACCTCAGGTCAAGTTGCTGGCCCGGTGGCGGAGATCAAACTGCCACCCAGAGCAAAGCTTACCGTAGGTCATCTTACCAATGCCTCCTAGCTTCAAGCAGCGGTTGAAGGCTATGAAGACAGTTGTCTACATAAAAATGAACTTCTTTGACCGTTCCTCACCCAGAGTTTGATCCATTTGCATGGGTGGTTCTGGGCAATTTCTGGAGTGCATTATATGGCTGTAGGGCTGCCGTTGTGCCAAGAAGATAATGGTAAGACTCTGCCAATTCGTAGATCTTAGGCTGTTCTATCCCTCTGCATGTCTCTCCACAGAAAGCGTGCATAAATAGGAAACTATCATCACTCTAGCTAGAAGGCGAACCTGAGGTGGAACATGCTCAGCTACATCTCCGCTTGATGGCTACCACAGGATGTCTCACACGGAACCTCAGCCAAGACAACCAAGTAGCAGCCCAGACGCCCAAGAATGCCGGGCCCAGGTAGGGGAGGATTAGGATGCTCATTTTAAAGAGGGCCTTGGTATGAATAAGAACAGTTGAAAACTATTTCTGTCCTTGTTGTTACCTAGGTCTTTTTCCTAATATGGTGAGGGGATATACCATGACTCAGGGGGATTGCTCTAGCTTCTTGTGTTGATATCCTCTGCTACGTGAGCCAGCTTCCTTGCAGCTCTCTCTTCCATTTTCAGAACAATAAGACTTCATTTCGCCTAAGGTCTTCTTAAGTTTCACAGCTCAGTGCTTCGAAGAGTTTGCCATCACTGCTTCTTTTAGGGGCCTCCTAAGAAGTCTACAGTGCATTGGGTCTGTCTGAGCAAGGGAGGGTATTTTCATAACACTCACTGACTTCTACCCTGGGTGTTAGTGTGTCTGGAGAAGAGAGAGAGGCATGCCTGGTCTTGCTTGAGCGGCGGGCTGGCTGTCTCTCTCTGCTATATAGGGCAGAGTGTCTGATTTGCCCAGAGGCGCTTTTGGGCATTCTTTGGATAACTCCAGTATTCCAGCGTGGTTGTGTAGTTAATAATATGGAGACACTGTGTGGGGTGGAAGGGATGGGTTGAGCTAAGCTGAAGTGGGACCTTTGGAGGGGTCAACTGAGTCTCAGTACAGATGCTTGGTGGTCCATTTGCAGGTCCTATACACACTGGCTGGACAGGAGCAAGCAGGTGAGGCATGTCAGACCCGGGAGGCTGGGCCAGGAGGCTGGGCGCGGCCAATCCAGGTAAATTGCAAGGACCTAAGATGCCTATACTAAGATGCCTGGGAGGGAATGTCTGATAGTCTAAGGCTATCCGCGGTGAATGGCTGAGGAATCAGGTATTTCGCATGGTCTGTGCAAAGGTGACATGGAGG
>NW_024875840.1:5578-5704 GCF_018340385.1 Cyprinus carpio
CCTTGACTGCTGGTGCATTCAGTATGACACCTAATTCGGACTGAACCAGTTGACGTGGTTGGACGTATTTATCCTGCAGCGCTTGCAGTGCAGTTGTGTATGGTCTGGGGTCATACATATAGGCTT
>NW_024875841.1:0-659 GCF_018340385.1 Cyprinus carpio
ATCTTGGGGCACTGGTGGCATTTGAGCAAGAGCTGGACTGGCAGACAATGAGGAAACAGATGGGCGATTCTGGCTTCTCTCTCTCAGACGATTATCCAGCCGGATTGCTTGATCCATAAGAGTTTCCAGATCAACAGCAGGTTCTCTGGTAGCCAGATCATCCTTGATTGCCTCTGACAGACCATTCAGGAAACACACCATGAGGGCCTCATTGTTCCAACCACTCCCTGCTGCAACGGTCCGAAACTGAATGGCATATTCAGCTGCACTGCCATTACCTTGACGGAGGGTGAGAAGTCTCTTTGAGGCTTGTCGGCCACTGAAGGGGTGATCGAAGACTCGCTTGAACTCCTTTTCGAATGCGGAATAACTTGTACAGAAGGGGGCTTGTGCCTTCCAGACCGCGGTTGCCCAAGAAAGAGCTTTGCCAGAAAGGAGGGTGATTACGTATGCGATCTTGGCTCGATCTGAGGGGAAGGACGATGGTTGTAGTTCAAACGTGAGAGAGCATTGAGTCAGGAACCCATCACATGCACTGGGGTCACCTGAGAAATGTTGTGGTGGAGGTAGGCGGGGTTCACTTAGAGGAGAGAGCACTCGAGAATCTGGAAGGGGTACAGAGGCAGCAGGAGAAGCAGTAACTGAGGTAGAGGGCAGCC
>NW_024875841.1:2151-4972 GCF_018340385.1 Cyprinus carpio
CATACTAAGCACTTCAGATCAAAGCCTCAGCGGTCTAATGGTGTTTAGTTGTATTAAATCTGTGCGTTTAGTTTAATGAGCCTTTTCTTGCACCGTTTAAACCTCAGTTACTGTGTGCTACTTTGAAGTGAACGCGACACTCATTTGATTCCTGAATGGAGGATGACAGCAGCCGCAGCGGCAGAAAGAGTTTATGTAGAACTTGAATTCATGATTCAATATTAATCTGTCCTCACACTGAACTATGGAACAGCTTCAGAACACTTGAATATGATCACGGAACGTTTGGTGCTTTATAATGTTTTTGTGCCTTTCGTTGGGCTCACAATACACAGAATAGTATACGCACATTACATATTTGGATTGGTCTTGTCTGACCGATACCCGACTCCAACAGACAAAATGCCAGTATCGGAGCCGATACCGATCCCAAGTATTCGGAAAAATTTTTTCGATGCATCCCTAACTTGATCAATATACTACAGTGTTTGGGACACCGTGATTCTAATTATTTGATACTATTTAGTAGGGAGTGAACCGGCCTGGTTTCAGATTCATTTTGATTATCATGTCAACTTTGTTCGGTTCGATTAATGAGTCATCACGAAAATATCAAATTCATTTTGTGCATTTTATTAAATTATATATAAACGAGCTACTTTTAAAATAATTACATCAAATTTATTTCATTCATTATTGTTAAGAATCAAACAAAGTAAATATAGCTTGATTGATTTGTTTATTGCAAACTTTTCTTCATGGGATATTCATTTAACTGCCATTTACAGTTACAGCTTCAAAATGCATGTTTTTATGGCACAGTAGTTGAGGGATGCACGGGGACGAGATGTGGATAATGACCACATCTTCACCTGTACAGGTCCCTCAATATCATCCTCCTCCCACAGCGATACCTCAAAAACTTTCACCACACTTCAGGTGAAGATCCAAAGATGATAGAACATGGTGGCGTGTCATCCTCACCCCACGCTGCTGAAAAATTACAATTCAGCTGAGGTGTAGCATATATATTACTATCATATTTGCTGTTTGTGTAGTTCTTATAAAGCACATATTAATGCTTTATTCTGGATCTCTAACCATATTCTGGATCCCCACACCCAAACATAACCACTACAACTACCAAACTATCAGTAATAATGATTTCTTTGGGGAAAATCCTGGTTAATATTGAGATGTGTTCCATAATCTATAGTCTTACCATAGATAGATAGATAGATGAATAGATAGAAAAGTGTGGTGTTAATCGTACGGTGCTACTCCACATTTATTTAAAATGATTCTAAATTCTAAATCTTTATAAATGGTGTTGGTGGTGTCAAATTACCTTCTGCATCATTAACTTTACTATGTTAATCTTACAATATGTAAGGGATGTCTTTACGTTTTTTAGTTTTTTCACGATTACTTTATAATTCTATTTTCTGAACCTTGATATTTTCAAACTTCAGTTCCAAATTTAAGTTCATTTGTTTAGCACTTTTATGGTACAAATCATTGCAAAACAGCTTTAAGGCGAAAATTACGCTTTCTACTATATTGAGTAGTAGCTTATCAGTGGTGACTGTCAGTTTATGTGCATATGGCAGAAATATGCGAAAAAATCAATTAAAGACATAATCAACAGACTTATGAACACTATTTTTTGCTTAATTATTATATGATGTAACCAAACTTATAGCAAAAATTTGATAGTTCTTTTGGTGCCTTTAATATGCTAACCCTGAAATATTTGAACTTATTTTTTCATTGTTCCTTCATATTCACAAGGTTAATTATTTTATGAAATATTTAACAATCAATTTAGTACTGTACAGAATAAAGACAAACAATAAATGGAAAATAATCAAATTAATGTCTCGTATATATAGAAGATGCAGGCTTTAATCTGTTAGAGATGAAATTAACTTTGCAGTGAATTAATTGGTAGAGATTGACATTTAATAGAATAATAACCTGCATACATACTAATAACCTTATTATTTGTAACTGCACCTTTCTACAAACCCACAACACAATTACAGGAGTAGATGCAACAAATAATGATAATAAATGTACTACTAGTACTAATAATACTACTACTACTAATACTAATAATACACAATATACATATACAAATGTTTGTTTTTATGTTTGATTCCCTTTGTTAGGTTTTTTTTTTGTTTCTTTTGTTTGTTTTTTTATGTTTGATTTCTCTTATAGTCAGTCTACTCTCTACTCTAGATGATAGAGAGGTAACACTGTTAAACTGGTAAGTTACTTGAGGTTAAACTCTCAAAAGAATGAATTAAACACTGCAAAATTGACTAGATCAAAAGAAAATAGACAGCAGATTCCCTCACTTGTGATCTGTCCTTGGAGGCTGAGGTGGTAGCCTCTTGAAGATATATGTGGCCCTCTCTTCACTGGTCATGCTGGCTGAAGGATAATACAGGGCCTCTTCTGCAGCATTCTGTGCCTCTACGCTTGATGTCCTGCGTGCACTGTCTTAAACTTCAGCTGCCCAGGACCAACAAATCAATACATTTGTCCATGTGTTGGACAGGGGTGTGAATTTTGTAAGAGATGTAACTCACCCGGCCCTCAAATTCTGGGGTGAGCCCCTTCTTTATATTTAGGTAATGCTTGTTGTACCATCGGGTAAGTGCACTAATCATTTTGCTTTCACTTTCGCTTCCTCTCTTTTTTTCACTTTTGAGCAGCTGAATGAACAGATAAACAGTTCTTGACATGCAGCACACACACATACATACATAGACTACACAGAGAGATTCCTTGCTTCAATATATCCTCCGATTCT
>NW_024875842.1:0-2084 GCF_018340385.1 Cyprinus carpio
AAACACCTGCATGTAGAGCTTGTGACGAGTGCATGTTGGGGTGTTTTTAACATTCAAACGGCAATAAAATTTACTTGCTGTTGGAAATAATGGTGAACTAAGTCTTTTATTTTGATACA
Organism: Cyprinus carpio; assembly: GCF_018340385.1. NCBI lineage: Eukaryota > Metazoa > Chordata > Actinopteri > Cypriniformes > Cyprinidae > Cyprinus > Cyprinus carpio. Next base: position 120 of record NW_024875842.1, read on the forward strand.
ACGGGAAGATTTATTTGTCCTGAGAACCTGTCAACAAAAGGAGTAGCAGGGGTATCTCGAACTCTATTTGCTCTGGAAAAAAAGAAGCCTACAATTTCTAAATGAGAACGCATGTTTCTATATTAGCATATCCTTTACTACTAAATTGTGACTGAACAATGTCTATGTGCTCCCAGCTGGCACATGACTGACCTTCAGTGTTGAAATAGTTAAAAAAAAAAAAATTGAAACTGTGTTAAATTTAATGCTAAATGGATGACAAAGGTTAACAAACACTTAAATCAACATTTATTTTAAGATCTGTATGTTGAATCACTTTTTTTAACAGCATCCTAGTCTTAAGGCAAGTCATGTCACCTGGTGGCCATCTTTGAAACGGCAAGATTCTCAGGCATGCAAGTGCAGCTACTATCTCTTTTGAGAATGGGGAAACATCAAATTCTCCAAAACCGCTTCAATTAAGCTTAATGCATTGAACTTCATATTGAAATCAAAGAAATCTGACAACCGTCAAGTAAATGTTACTTTTGCTCAAATAGCGTTGGTTAAAGTCTTATTTTTTTTTTTTTTCAAGCTAGATCAGCTGTAGTAAAATGCAAAAGCCCAAAAGCACGTCTCTCAGAATGCTGTTTCATTGGGCGCATGCGCCTGGCCTGGAAGTTAACTTCCAGTCTGTTTTAATCACCCGCTATGGCGCACCTACAAACGCGGTTAAGGTGATGTGTAGACTGAGGTTGCCTATCTGGTTGTGCTGTGGGATGTTTCCCATACATTTCATTTGTGGTGCATACAATATCAAACTGGACAGATTTTCCATAAGGCTTCGTCGAATAAACATGAACACGTACTGCACGTTTAAAAATCAAAACGAGGCGCAGGTGTTTTTTGTCACTGTATTTCTGAAGGAAGGCTGGCTGAGTGGCCTAAGCTTTCCGGGGATGTCATTTTCATTTTCATCTTGCATGTTATATGCCTGATAAAGCCAAGAGGGTCTGGCTGCAGACATATGGGCGAGTGGAGCTCACTCAAGAGCGGAAATAAAATACGTCACCTCCACCAAACTTCTGTTTTGCATTATTAATTGTTATATACATGTATAAAGGGTGCTTTGCAAGCTGCGACACTTCTTTGTACGTAATGTTAATATTTTCTGTACTTTTTATCTTTTGATACTTTTACCTAGTAGAAATAAGAAAAATAATAATATCTACTACCCGTATATCAGACACGACAGCGTTTTTTTTTTTTTTTTTTTTTTTTTTTTTTTATTTTACCCCCAGCACTCAAGGTAATTACAGACATCCACACAATCCATATTTTGAGGGCTTCTGCCTTTTGTTCATGTTTGTTTTAACAATGTACAACTGCCACGTAACATTCCATACATACACTTATGTTTGTGATATTTAGCAGTGAAAAATAAATGAAATATTAAATTATTAAAATAACACCTCAACCAGAATTTTGTGTGTTGAATTTTGTATTTTAAGCAAAATAACAACATATACAAATAAATCACAGTAAAATAATGAAGAATAATTTCCACAATTTAAGTTTTAATTGTTTTTGAGTAATAATAATAATAATAATAATAAACACATCTTACACTACACTGAAAACACATGAACTCTAAGTGACCACACAGTAGTAAAATGTATACTTACTCTTCAAGATCTCCATCGCTCAGGAAGCAATCCCAGCTACAAGGTCGAAAATACTGAGGAGTAAAACTAAAAGAGACACTCTGCTTGTCCATTTCCCTGGTGACTGACCCACAGTCTTGTGAAGCTGACTGCACCAGGAGATGATGCATGGCTTCTAGATACAGTGTTCCCTTAACACATCTTCTCACTGCACTCTGTTCAGTATAAAAAAAAAAATGACAAAAGCATTAAGTGGGAATAATCAGACAATAAATTTTCTAAGGTTTCAGTCAAAAGTTTTGCTGTTAGGGAAATGGAAGAG
>NW_024875842.1:2395-2608 GCF_018340385.1 Cyprinus carpio
CTTTGAACAGCATACAAAATTTCTACCTATTAAATTAAAATCATTATTTTATAAGCATTTTATAATATTTTGATAATGAAACCTATTCTTAAATCTAAAGGCATGTTAAAATATTACCATCACGAACCACAAAAACTAAATGCATTTTGCTGCGTTACCAAGATGAAACTATTTCTATTGGTGGTTTTACCTTTATCCATTGATCATGATTAG
>NW_024875842.1:2684-2846 GCF_018340385.1 Cyprinus carpio
AAGTGAGCCAGTTTTTTTTCAACACCTCTCTCCCCAGTCTGGCATGAACGGCTCGAATAGTTCATGTTTCAAATGAAGGCCCGCCCTCTGGAATACGAGATGTGCTGTGATTGGTTAGCTGGGACAGTGTGTGCTGTGATTGGTTAGCTGGGACAGTGTGTG
>NW_024875842.1:3123-3466 GCF_018340385.1 Cyprinus carpio
TTTGGTTAGCTTGGACAGTGTGTGCTGTGATTGGTTGGCTGGGACAGTGTGTGCTGTGATTGGCTGCACTCAGCGCCTGGTCGGGAAGCGTCCTGTCTCTTACCATAGCCACCTGCTGTGAGCTTCAGTGTAAATATTGCATCAAAATCAAATCAATTTGAGTGCGATTTAAACCCGGATGATTGTAACCACTCTAATCTCGTCTGTCTTGGGAACATAGCGCATCTCCGACATTGTGATAACACTTGTTGTCTTCTCTAGTGCTGCTCAACCAGGTCTCGTCCCATTCGTCGATCTTTGTGATATCACAAATCCCAGAAAATATTCATCGTAGTCCAAACGA
>NW_024875843.1:0-2531 GCF_018340385.1 Cyprinus carpio
ACATTTTCTACACATTGTTATTCTATTTAATTCTATATTAAGTTAGCTCTGTGTCTGTCTGTTTCTAACAATCACAAATGCTCTCATTACAACAAACAAAGCAGAAACACAGTGTAAATAAAGCTGGATTGTGCAGTTTTGACAGATGAATTGTGTGAGATTAAAACAGGAGTTTTCACACACAGTGAGTTTGTGCTGAACTGACTGACAACTTCAGTGTTTAGAAATGCTGCCTTTTACTCACTGTTTGTGTCTGCTTTGGGTACTGGAGAGAGATTAGAAAATACACTTTATTTAATAAAAATGACCATTAATTATTGCTACCTGAATGTCGACTTGTGAGTTGTGTCTCGTCAACCGTTTCTTTATTAAATAAAGTGTGGTAACATTTCGATGATTTGATTTTGTCAGATTCAGTGACTGCATCATGCATTTGTAAGAGCAAACTGTGGGATCTCAAACATTACTGGGTAATTACTCTAAGCAGTAATAAGAATAAAGACCTACATTTATCAGATAATCAGAATGTATATATAATAAAGCTAAAGCATCTCATAAAGAAACAATTCTTAGTGGTAGCCTAAAATGTTAGCAGACAGCAGCAGCATTAATGTTCATTTCTTTTCTATATAAGCATTTAGATGCTCGTTTGCTGTGGTAGTGACAACTTACTCTAGTTTGTTCAGGTCGACGTTTTCTCTGGCATTTAAGACATTGAAACATCTTTTACACACCCTGCCTCAGCCTCACTCTGACGTGATGGGATCTAGATCACGGTTTCATGTTTCTATTTGTAACGATACTACCTTGTTTTCGTGCTGGGCGCGCGCCCGTCGAGAGAGGCGGGAGTAATAATGGAAGGGGAGAGAACATTGTGCTGAACAGAGAACCTCTGGTCACATGTTTTCACGGCTGAGGTCAAACGATTCAAGCGGCACAACGAGTGGCGTTAGTGTTGGGTGTTTGGGTTGGGTGTTCAACACGGTCATCACATGTCTCCAGGGTAGAAAGCACCAATTTTGTTGGCTCTAATGGCCAAGAGTGTCTTAAAAATTGCATTTTTTTTTTTTTTTTGTAAACATTTATAAACTTAGGTACACTATTTGATTATATGTCGTGCAACAGTACGTAACAGTTGGGTATAATTACTCACAGACATGCAGAAATTGTGTAATCAGCTGTGTGCTTTCTTTTTAAATGCGGGGGGAGGGTGAGGGGGGAGTGGAAAATCAAGCCCCGCTGCGTCTCAATGTTCACACACTATCCCATCCTAAATAGTAGGTTGATGAGATTAGATATAATAAGTGTTATTTAAAAGCATGGTATGCACAGAGAAAAGGTATGCCCAAACGTCCCGGATGGAATCATTGCGTTGTTTTGTTTCTCTCTGCAGCATGTGTGATGGTAGCGCATATCGAGGCAAAGGTTAAAAAAGGTAAAAAAAGCTCGTATTTAGTTTAGAGATGTTTGAAGCATTATAAATTGTGCTAACTAAATTTCCTACACCTTCGACCTTATTTTATTTATTCTCTCAGGGGAGTGTAAAAGTAATAGATTCAGATGTTGCGTTCTCTCTCACATAACATCTGAGTTCATATTCACCAAACACGGTACTACAGAAGAAGACTTCATCGGGTTTCTGTTCCCCTTAGCTATAAATCAATGCCGAGGGGAGGCATGAAGAGACTTGTGTTTATATACTACAAGGATCAGTTTATTTATTACAATTAGTAAATATTCTACAACTACTGTACAGAAGTATTAAATAAAGTATAAATCTGAAAGGTAAGTTCTCTGCTCAAGGCAATATCAAGCGATGGTTCTGGGCCAGGAGGCTCTTCAGGTCTGGAAGCAGCATCTGATTTCATCATCACTGATCTTTATAGACAGCAGGTGGATCCAATTGATATTCCTGACATCCTTGGAAATCCCCTCAGAAGTGCTTTATAAAAGGCCTTGCATCTTCAATTTTTCTTCTTGGGGATTCTTTGCTCTGCTGTCTTTTACACTTGATCTGAAACACAGCCGCTGGTGATGCCAGCTTCTTTTCTCTTCAGCGCTCTCTCACTAATACATGTGTCATCTGTAATGCTCTTTATTATACATGGTATAGCGATTTCTTAATAAATGCACTTAAAACAACAAATGTGCTGTTTTGCTTAATACACCACTTTCTCAATAAAACAAATACAATAAAGTGTAGTCTTTCTTCAATAAGCCACTTTCTAAATAAAACAACAAGCTGAGACAGTTCCTTTGAAGCTTCCAGTGGAAGTCTTTCGCTGCTCAAGCGCGTGGGAAGCGATCTTGTTAAGTGACCAGCTGTGAATAATGTGTGTAGCTGCGTCGATAGATGACCCGGCAGTAATATAGCCGGTTGATGGCGTCATCTGGCCCGCAACGGGGCTATAAATAGATAAGCCACAGGTGCATCAACAGGTCTTTTGTCTTCAGATCATTCTGTGCATGTGTGTCGTCAGGGAAGATTCTTTTTGTCTACCTACAGATCTTAAGTAGCAATGCATGTGTAA
>NW_024875843.1:2953-3058 GCF_018340385.1 Cyprinus carpio
ATGGCATTTCATCGATATCCAAAGGATGCACAAAGGTATAATTCATTTAAGTGGAAATATTTTAATGATGTCGTGATTTAACTTGAATGTTGAACGTGAATGACA
>NW_024875844.1:0-136 GCF_018340385.1 Cyprinus carpio
CATGGTATTTAGCCTAAAAAAGTTAGCATTTAACTGTCGTATACAGGGCCGGGTTTCCCATAAGGACTGATCGTTTTAGTATACAGATCTGTAGAACAACAGGTTACAGAATGAAATGAAATATGCAAACACCAGC
>NW_024875844.1:1973-2388 GCF_018340385.1 Cyprinus carpio
AATTCAAAAATAATTAAAATGAGATTTGCAAATAAAAAACATATTCACAGATATATATATTTGTCACAACCACAGCTTTGTCTGTCATTTATTTGTGAATCGGTCCTGTGCATTTACGAATTGTGAAACAAGACGTGCTGACAATCCACAAATAGGTGGACTCCACCCACCGTCTACTCAAGCCAATCAGATATTATGCCCCCAAATACCGTTTTGACACTCAATTTTGTACTTGCCTGCATTTCAAAGCATTGTCCTTGCATGTCTAAAATAACCAGAATCAGAATCAGAANCTTTGACACTCAATTTTGTACTTGCCTGCATTTCAAAGCATTGTCCTTGCATGTCTAACATAACCAGAATCAGAATCAGAAAGAGCTTTATTGCCAAGTATGCTTACGCATACAAGGAATTT
>NW_024875844.1:2408-3099 GCF_018340385.1 Cyprinus carpio
ACAAAAAAACAAATTGCAAATAAATAATTTGTATGAACAGTTGTGCTATAGATGATAATGGAATAGAATAGAGTAAGATGCAGAGATGTACNCAAAAAAAAAACAAATTGCAAAATAAATAAATTGTGCCGAACAGTTGTGCTATAGATGATAAATGGAATAGAATAGAGGCAAGGCACGAGATGTACTTGACTGAGGGGTAACAAATAAACACATAAGAGAATAATACTTTATTGCATACAAGTGGGGGGAATAATAACTGTTCATGAGGTAGATTTTCACATTGGGAAGAAACTGTTCTTGTGCCTGATTGTCCTGGTATTTGCGGCTCAGGCCGGCCAGATGGTAAGGCAAAAGTTCAAAAAGGGGGCACTTGATGAGAGGGATCCAGAGTGATTTTCTGAGCCCTTTCCCTCATCACTCTGGATGTATATACGTGGTTCTTAAGGTGGGTGTGGTGGGAGCACACTAATAATCCTTTCAGCAGTCCCAACCGCTCAGAGTTTTCTCTCTGATGTCTGATTTTTAGAAGGCTGAACCAAACTCAGACAGTTGGCTGAAGTGCAATAGGACAGACTCAATGACGGGCTGAGTAGGGAATTGTACTTGCAGTCTCCTGTGGCAGGAGCTGCTGAAATACACGATATAATTTTATAACGCATAAAATTATAACGCATATCATTTTATAACT
>NW_024875844.1:3134-3225 GCF_018340385.1 Cyprinus carpio
AGCTGCTGAAATATAACGCATATAATTCTATAACGCATAAAATTATAACGCATATAATTTTGTAACTAATAACTTATAATTAATGAGCTGT
>NW_024875845.1:0-136 GCF_018340385.1 Cyprinus carpio
CATCGTTTCATCACAACTTCTCTATACAGCTGGGTTCGTCAACCATAACTCCTTCCAGGACAGGCAGAAACCAAGGAGTTGTGATGGATCATCAGTTAAGCTTCACAGACCATATTGCTACAACGACCCGGTCCTG
>NW_024875845.1:524-631 GCF_018340385.1 Cyprinus carpio
ACTTTCAAAAAACATCTAAAGACTCATCTTTTTCGCCTGCACTAAACCAACTAATACTAGTACTTACCTTTTTCTTTTTCTTGTCTATCATATTAAAAAAAAAAAAA
>NW_024875845.1:786-2364 GCF_018340385.1 Cyprinus carpio
GATTTAACATTTAGATTTAGATTTTACATTTAGATTTAACATTTAGATTTAGATTTAGATTTTACATTTAGATTTAGATTTAACATTTAGATTTTACATTTAGATTTAACATTTAGATTTAAATTTAAGATTTAGATTTAGATTTAACATTTAGATTTAGATTTAGCATTTAGATTTAACATTTAAGTGTAACATTTAATATTTAGATTTAACTATTTAAAATATCTCTAAGTTGACAAATATTGTTGTAAATGTTCTAAAAAATAGTTTGAAGCTAAATGTAACAAAATGTTGCTGTTATTTTCAGCGTGAGCCGATTTACAAACGGCGCCCCATATTGCTGAGACGTGTCTCTTTTTGTCATTTACGCAGGTGTGTGTGTGTAGCCTGTATAATAAATATACAACATACACCTAGTAGTAAGTGCCTCTCATATAAATACGAATTTATCTAGGTGTTTGTATGCATATCTTTCATTATTTCACACAGACATTGATGTACACGCATTTGCATTCATACATAAATATTCCGCTGGAATTTAACGTTAAGCCAAATTATATTTTTCTTTGTTTATATTTGATAAATCTTTTTAATCACATAATATTGACATTTATACTTATTTAAATGAGTATTAAAAATTATTATAATTATTTATTTGTCTTGCTGCCGCTGTCAGCCTCCTCCAGTTTCCGATTTTTCGCCGAGCCCCCTCTCTATACGTGGTCTCTAAAGGACTGATTGTTAACACACTTTAAATGGGTCAAAGCAAAACTACCTTCTTCTCTAGCCGAATCACAGACGCAACGAGCGCGCGCAGCCAGTTTTGCGTCACCCAACGAAGACAGAATAAAAGTCTGTTCGCTTTTAAAAACCAGATATACTTTGTACATTAGAAAACTAATAATATAAATAATAAATATAGGATGAATTAAAGCGATTAATGTGCAGAGTTGTCAGAAGCCTATTCTCTAAAGAACGAGTGCAGTATCTGGGCTTCAGATTTACTGGAAAAGAACTTCTGATGAAGGGTACAGCAGCGAAACATTTATTTATTAATTTCTTTGATCAAAGACAATGTACAAACTCCAGCTTTTAAGACAATAAATCAAATTTCAGCTTTATTTGGTTAAAGTGGATTTCATTAGGAGGCCAGGATTACAACAATATTGATTTTTAAAACAATTTGTATTAGATTGAAAGGATTCATAGAAATTAAAATTAGTTAAAATAAATTATTTGAAATGTTAATGAAATATTAACTGAATACCGTCTAACTCTAAGTATACTTTTTAAGAAGTTTCCTCTCTCCTTTGTCCTCCTCCTCCCCCTCACCAGATGCATCTCTAATAGCTGAGCGACTTTTATATGGTTTTTCATTTTCGCAAATTAAAAAACAAAAGCTGCACAATTTTCCACACACTACAATCCATCACGCACTTAACAAGCAAATCATAAATCATTCACATCCTTCTTCCTCTGAGGCAGAAGTCTCCAAACTCATAATTTCTAATCATGCTACTACTTGTCCGCTTGATCCTATTCCATCTCATCTCCTTCAAGCCATTTCTCCTGCAGTTG
>NW_024875846.1:0-4620 GCF_018340385.1 Cyprinus carpio
CACAGCTACGTCGTGCCCGCGGTCTGTAAATTCCTTCAGAAAACAGCGTGTGGCGCACTGAGCGTATTTTCAGACGCACATCTAATTTAAAGTAGTTTTTTATGGGAAAAAAAAATGGAATGGGCTAATCAAATATTGTTTTCTATTTTAGTTTTAATGAAAAACACACATTTTAATCATACAATTAAACATAATTAGCATTCTCTGTGTGCATTTGTAAACTTTAAGGTAATGGAACTAGTGTTGGAAGATGCAATGGTCAATGCTTCTAGAAGAATACTTTTTTAAGCATTTCTTCTTTAACTTTAATGTTTGTTACCTTTGTTAAAAAAAAAAAAGAAAAAAAAAAGAGGCGTATCAGAGTGTCAATTAGAGTTTATTTAGAAAAAGTTATGCCTGATCCAGGGGAGTGTCCTGGCAATCCCAGCAAGAGTTCTCCCATACAAAGACAACAATGACTAGATACATAATGGCAATAATAAATAAATAAATAAACAAATATATGCATATATATATATATACAGTACAGGTCAAAAGTTTGGAAAATTTACTATTTTTTAACGTTAATGAAAGAAGTCTCTTCTGTCTTCATCAAGCCTGCATTTATTTGATCAAAAAACTTTTTATTCATCAAAGTATCCTAAAAAAGAAATCACATGTTCTGAAAAGAAAAGATTAAGCAGCAGAACTGTTTCCAACTTTGATAATGAATCATCATATTAGAATGATTTCTAAAGGATCATGTGATATTGATCCCAAAAATTCAGCTTTGCATCACAGAAATAAACGATTAATTTAAAAGTATTTCAATAAATTTAAAAAGGAAGCAATTTATTTTAAATTGTAAATGATATATCACAATATTACATTTTTTCCCGAAGACCTGTTAATTAGACCTCGAAGGCCACCATCCAACATGATCTTTGCAGAGGAGCACTGGGCTAAAAGAGAAGGCAAAAGACACAAAGTCAGACACACACAAAAAAAAAAATCTCACTTTTACAGTGAACCAATCTGAGAATCCCAAAACCAAAAATGGCAAAAACAGCACCTTCACCATTTTCAGTGATCACTGCTGTTCAAAAAAAGTTGGCCCTGAAAAAAAAAAAAAAAAGTTAAAAATGTTCTTTAATTGACTTTGTTTCAATATACTTTTTTTTAACATGTCATACATTCCCCAAAATGGAAATACATATGCAGAAATACAAAAAGACAGCAATTCAAGGTACAGAAAAAGTAGATGGTCCTCTGGAAGCAGGCATTGCTCAAGAGGTAATTCTACAAGTGTGAGATTTAAAAATAGTTTTTTGCAATTATTGTGCATCTAACAAACAAGCATTTTTTAAGGTCGAAAACTCCTCTACAAAGTGACATTCCCAAATCTGAAAACCAAAGTTTAAAAAAGACTACACTAAAAAGGCTACTGAAACAAAACACAAAAAATATGTTTCAGTAGAACATGTTTCTGAAGAGGTAAGCAATTAGCAATTAGCAATCTTAATATAATATAGATTAGCAATCTTAATATAATCTCATTATATTATATTATGATTTTTTACAAATAATTTTCTTTCACTTGAGAAATTTGAACAAACCTTAGCATTGCTGTACTGTGAGGTAGTACATTCATGGGGAGTTACATTGGGTCAGTCTTAAACAAGTTTGACAGATCACAGAACTTTGGCCTGCTTCAACCACTATACCACTTGTGTGATATTGCATGGACAGAGAGACCAAAATTAGTTGGGGACAGGGTTTGAAAGACATGCAGTATATTTAAAAAAAAAAAATAATATATTCTGGAAATACTGGGTAGTATGTTTGTTGTACTTTTTAAATAATAATATGAACTCAAGGGTGACATTGTTATACAGGTTAATTTTGAGTTGCTTGGTGGAATCATTTAATTTGTCAATATAAGAAGCAACCACTGGATATTTTGTGGTAAACACTACAAGTGCTATGTTAAAAAAACATTTTTTAAATCAGCAACCTTTTCATTTGCTTTCAAGAAGATACTTTAATATAAAAATATCAACGAATCAAACAAAATGGAGAAATATTCCAGGATGGATGTAACAACTTGTGTTGTGTTGTGTAGTACCCGTACGTTTCTGTCCAAACAAATTTGTTGTTTGCTTTGGGATCCAGCAGAGTGCTGAAACCCGATGTTTAGACAGCTGATGAAAGCATCCCAAAATTCAAGCAAGTCTTTTTTCATCACATTAATGTAGATAAATGGACAAATTAGAACAATTTCTGAGGATGTCTGCATGAAACTATTTGTCCAACCACAGTATGATGCTGTCAAATGAGGTTGAATCATCTAGGAAAAGAACAACTGGTCAATATTCATTGGAAAACTGGCCAAATAGAGCACACAGTTCAACAAGATGCAACCAGCTGTGGAGTGGGTTTGTCCCTACAGGTAATTTTTTAAAGATCTACGACTTAGTATAAGACATATGATACAAGGCCATGTTATTGGGGGGCCCAGTGTAATTTTTTTTTAATGAAAATGCATTTTTTATTTAATACAATTAATTGTAAACCTTTTTTTTCAATTATACCAAAATTATGAAGCTGAACTACAGTCTTTAGTACTTTTTAATTTAGGCATACGGTCAGCCCAATTAACAATCTATTATTTAGCTTTCTCTCTCTTTCTGGGTTTGTCCCTAACAAAATTAAAAGGTAAGCATGTTTAGCTTATTTTTATTTATTTTATTATTTTGAATTTACAAAAGCTTTATTTACAAAAAAGCTACAATTACAGCAGCCTCAAAGTAACAAGTGAAATATCAAGTTTGCAACTCAAGATCAGTCAATAAAGTGTAAAAAATGAGTCTTCTAGAAATGTGTGCACACAGAGCACACAATAATAGTTGCCCAAATATTTTTCCCCAGAAAGCAGATCATCAATACATGTATAGTAAATAAAAACTGATTTACATCTCATCTTAGATGTGCACCAGGAATAAAAAAAAAAAAAAAAACAAGCAACAAAAATGTTTGTACTGTATAATCCTGTTCAATTTTGTCCTTTCTGCTGCTCCCATAATAGTAGTGTCTTGCCCTCCTCATTTTTGGTCGTATCCGCCACAAAAATAAGCATTGGATAAACAGAGTTTTTTTTCTTAGAAAACATATTTGCTACCTAAAAATTCAATTGCAAAATTTAGCACTTTCTTAAAAACATCCTTTAAAACAAAAAACAGTAGTTTAACCACTAATAAAGCACAAAAAAGGACACTTGTGTATTTAAAGAATTAAAGCATGTACTGCAATAACACCGCGAACAATTCTTCATTGTAAATCTTCCTGTCTTTTTGTGGTCAACAGTGGTTTTAGGAGGAAAAATAAATAAATTGCAAAAGATGTTGAAAGAGCAAGTGGACACAAAAAAAAAAAAACATGTTCTGTGTGTGAACAGCAAACTTACCTGTATCCCAACTTTGAGTTTTCATCTTAAGGGTACCCTTTGCAGTCTTCTGTTTTTAGATGATTGTTGGTAAATGCTCTCCAGAGCTGGTTTCTTTGCCTTAAGTGATTTGATATTGGTGAGAGAGAGAGAGAGAGAGAGAGTAGATCAGAAATCCATTTGCAGGTCATACAAGCATATTGGGTATATTAAAAAAATCTTACATACAATTTATTTGATCATATAGGCTACTCACCCTTATGCAATAGATGTGTATGACTTTCTTTCATTGAAACAAATGTAGATTTGAAGAATTTTCTCTTTGTCTGTCCAAAACTGATGTAGAATGCATAAAAACATCCAAAAAAATGTCCAAAAGCACACAATCAGTTGTTGTTGTTGTTTTTTTTTTTTTTTTTGTCCTTTTCTGAAGATGCAGCAAAGGAACAGTGAAGCACTTTCCTAAACATCCACAACATCTCAGTATCATCCGTTTTGTTGGAACAAGTCGTCAACGGCGAAATCGGGGGACCCTATAAGCAACCTACAGGTACAACAGTCAGAAGAAATACTCTTAATAATAACATAAGAACTAATACTAATAACTTTTTTTTTTATAATTTTTTTTAGTATTCACTAAGTGTTTCCATTTCAATATATGAGAATCCAAAGGGTATTCTGCAGTACCTGCGGCCTGAAAAGATCGCCCCTTAAACCAACAACAGATGCTGTTATTGGGTAAATAATGACAGGTTGACTGGGTCATCCACAGACACACACAGCCGTGGAACCTAAACTGAGTGTTGTAAGATAAGCTGAGGCTACTCAAATTATTGGAGGACAGTAGTTTTACCAATTTGTTAATTTTACCAAAGTAATGGTGAGAACACTTTTTTTGAAGTTCACCAATTTTGGTTTTTCCATTGGCACTTAGCTAAAATTTGCCAAATTCTTGTTACATTTAGGCTACTTATACTGGACAAACAATAACAATTAAAACAAGTTACTGCTTCCAAACAACATGAATTTCATAGCTTAACTTGAATAAAACAGTCATTGATTGAACAGCATAAGTAACCATATTTCATTAATGTTTTAACATTTTTCAGTGTTCAAATAGAAACGTATATTATTAATTCAAACAAGTTATTACCTCGTACAAGGACGTGCAGAGGGTTCCACAGAGGTAGTGGCACACT
>NW_024875847.1:0-365 GCF_018340385.1 Cyprinus carpio
CCGAGGAAGACTCAGTTGACGAACAATCCAAAAACAGCTGCTGACGCACACAGTCTTTTACAATAACATTTTTTACAAAATAAAATAATGCAAAAAATTTTTTTTTTTAAATAAATAAAATTTATTTTTGAAAATTTAAGAATCGATTCATACTCGTCCATAACATACTCGCGATTAATCAATAATCGATTTTTTTCACCACCCCTAGTAATTGTAAGAATTGTAAACAATAAGCTTCATTTTACATTTGTCACGGTTCATGGGTCAGTGTGTTCATCTTGTGTCTCTGTCTGATTGTGTGCGTCTGTTAACTAGCAGCAGCTGCGGGATGAGCACCAGCTGCAACTCATTTGCGCTGCCTTTAA
>NW_024875847.1:498-12650 GCF_018340385.1 Cyprinus carpio
AGCTTGAGCGATATGGACCTTTATTCCTCACCGCCTGGGATTCCCGCGCTTGGGTTTGAGTTACTGCAGCTGGTTTATCTGACCTTTATTCCTCACCGCCTGGGATTCCCGCGCCTGGGTTTGAGTTACTGCTGCTTGAGTGGTCTGGTTGTGATTCATCTGGGGTTATGCCATCATCTTTCCACGCTCTCATTGCTGGCTATCTGAGCTACAAATAAACCATTTTTACTTTCAGACTTGATCCGTGGACTCGATCATTGCGGACAGAATGAACCAACCAGAATGGATCCAGCGAGCTCAGCAGAATTACGACTTTAACCAGTAGTAACTCTCGCATGGAACGCCAAGGGGACCAGATGATGGCTACGGGTTGTGCTGTCCAAGCCCTGGTCGCTCAGGTTTCGGAACTTACCACTCAGTTTCAGCGCTTCAAGTTAGAGACTGGTTCTTCTCAGCAACCACCTGCGTCCAATCCACCAGCTGCCGTGGATCAAAGCACCCGTTCTCCTGAGCCTCGTCTACCACCACCAGCCTTTTATTCCGGGGAGCCCCAGTTGTGTCGCTCATTTTTGGCTAAATGCTCACTCTATATTTCTCTTCAACCGACATCGTTTCCCACCTAGGAATCTAAGATAGCGTTCATCATAAATCTGCTCACTGGACGAGCGGCAAGCTGGGGAACCACCGTGTGGGAACAGAGACTTCCAAGCGTTTTCGCAGGAGCTGAAGAAGGTATTTGATCGCGCTGCTTATGGCAGAGAGGCAGCTAGACTTCTCGTGGAGCTGCGACAAGGGGATCGCACCGTAGCCGATTATTCTGTCGAATTTCGTACTTTAGCTGCGGAGTGCGGCTGGAATTCTGAGGCACAGTTGGACCTGTTTCTACCGTTTGAACGCACCATCAAGATGGGGTGCCTCAGATTTACCCGCGGGGTGGATAAACTCATTGAGCTGGCTATTCGTGTGGATGCCAGAGTAAGGAGGCGTGTCCAACAAGAAGACACTCTGAGGAGAATCCCTGATGTCGCTTTCAAAACCAGAGCAGCCTATCATCGGTCACTGAGGAAAGAGTGGGTTCTTTTCCCCTGATCCCGTACCCATGCAGATGGGCGGGTCTCATCTTTTGCAGCAGGAGAGCGAAGTGCAGAGAGAAGGTTTATGCTTGTGCTGTGAGGCCACCGGTCCGTCGTTCACCGCAATGTCCAGTAAAGCGGTGCCACGCGCCAGTAGGTAAGAGGATACTGGCGGGTGGTGACTTACAATAAATCCTCTCTTTCTGTCACGTCACTACCCGTGAGCTGACACTTCATGCTTTGACTTTTGATTGTGAGGCTTTGGTGGATTCGAGGGCAGAGGTAATTTCCTAGACTATAGAGTTGCTAAAAAAGACTTAAGATACCCATGGTGGAACTTTCTCAGCCCATCTCTGCAGTGGCACTTAATGGGCAGTCGTTACCCTCCGTCACACATTATCTCCTGAGTCCTGTAGTGAAACTCATCATCTCCAGGACGCTTACACTGGAATTACATTGACTTTATCCTCACTGGCACTCCTGCTGCTCCTGTGGTTTGGGGAGGGCATCCCTCATTGGTGCTCCTGAAATCCCTACATAAACTGGAGAAAAAATTCTCTCTCTTGTCCTGGAGCGGATATTGTCATGTCTGTTGTCTGCATGTTCTCCTGTGTCTTGTTCTGTGTTTCAGGATGATGGCACTGACCTGTTGTCTAACGTGCCCACGTAGGTACCTCGACCTGAAGAGGAGTCTTCAGTAAGTCTCAGGCTGCTTCTCTACCTCCGCATCGTCCCTATGACTGTGCTATAGAATTGTGTCAGGTACGTCTCCGCCTAAAGGCAAATTATATTTGATTTCCAATCCGGAGAGAGGAGGTCATGGAGAAATATATTTCTGATTCTCTTGCAGCCAAGATCATCTGCCCCTCTTCCCTCTCCAGCCCAGGTGCTGGATTTTTCTAAGTGAAAAGAAAGACGCGTCTCTTCATCACTGTATTGATCTATTGAGGGGTTGAATGGCGTCCGCGGTGAAGAATACTTATCCTTTGCCGCTGATGCTCTTCGACTTTCGAAGCCTGCAGGGGGCGCCATTTTTCACGTAATTGGTTCTCTTATAGCGCTTATCATTTTGGTCTTCATTGGAGATAAGTGCTAGATCAGTTCATTTATGTCTACCTGGATGACAAACTGATATTTTCTCATTCTCTCCAGGAACATGATTTCAACCCCGCCAGCG
The DNA here is from genome assembly GCF_018340385.1 of Cyprinus carpio. Classification (NCBI taxonomy): domain Eukaryota; kingdom Metazoa; phylum Chordata; class Actinopteri; order Cypriniformes; family Cyprinidae; genus Cyprinus; species Cyprinus carpio. Next base: position 2,749 of record NW_024875847.1, read on the forward strand.
AAGGTGCTTTCCAGAGGCTGTTAAAGAATGTGCTTTTTGTTAGCGGCTGAGAAATGCGTTTCTTGCATGCACAGTCTGTTCTTTTTGGGATACATCGGCTGGGGCTGAGGTCTTGCTGTGGATACCCGACAAGATTCCGGGTTGTGGTAAATTGGCCAACCCCAGAGTCACCGTAAGGCCCTCTGCAGGGGTTTCTGGGCTTGGCTAATTTCTACCGGGCGTTTATTCAAGTAATTTCAGCTGGCTAGACGCCCCTTTGACTTCCTTAACCTCCATCAAGACTGCCTTCAGGTGGTCTAGTGCAGCGGAAGCTGCATTTTCCAAACTGAAAAGCTGTTTCGCTTCAGCTCCCATCCTTATTGCCCCTGATCCTTCCCGGCGGTCGGTGGTGGGGTTGATGTGTCAGAGGTGGGGGTTGGCAGCCGGTTCTATCCAGCGTTCCCTCCGCGGATGAAGGCGGGTGCATCCTTCGCGGCGGTATATTTTTCTCACGTTTGTCCCCTGCCGACGGTGTAATTATGACATTGGTAACAGAGAGCTGTTGGCAGTCAAGCCTCGCTTTGGAAGAGTGGCGTCATTGGTTGGAAGGTTCTGGGGTTCCTTTTTATTGTTTGGACCGATCACAAGAATCTTGAATACATCAAGTCCGCTAGCAAAAGATTAAACTCTAGGCAGGCTCGGTGGGCTCTTTTTTCGGTCGCTTTGATTTTCTCAATTTCTTATCGTCCAGGTTCTAAGAACATCAAACATCGGATAGCGTTATCCCGTATTTTTGATGTTTCGATCGCCCATCTTTTTCCGAACCCATTGTACCGCAGAAAGTCTTTATTTCTGCAGTCACGCGTCGGACATCGAAGTCGAAGGTTAGCACAGCCTGCAGCATGGGTATGCGCCCTGGCCGGATGCCACACGGGTTGGGTTGTTTGTGCCAGAGGCACCCAAGGTCGAAGTTATCCGATAGGGTCATTATTCCAAAGGTAACTTGCCATCCTGGGGTTAGATGCGTGCCATGTTTCTGGATTAAACAGCGGTTTTTGGTGGCCAGCCATGGCTCGTGACATTAAGTCTTTTGTTTTGGCTTTGCTCAATGCTGTGCTGTTTGAAGTCTTCCAATCGACCTCCTGCTGGACTCCTTCAGCCGTTGTTAGTCATGGGTTGAGTAACGACATAACTCGCTACCAGTTTCATACGGCCTATCGCCTTCAGTGTAGCTTAGGTACCAGCCACCACTTTTTCCAGAATTGAACCAAGTCATGTTCCCCTGCCCACGATTTATCCAGCGGGTGACACCTGACCACCCCCCGGCCAGCTCGTAGACGGGAAACCAGCTATTCGCTGAACGATTCTGGAATCGAGGCGAGGGGACGAGGATTCTACCACTTGGGTGGACTGGAAGGTTATGGTCCGGAGGAGAGGAGTTGGGTTCCTGCTATAGACATATTGACCATTCTATCATCGATCGAATCGCAGGAATTTATAATCCAGAGGCGCCTCGAGTGCACGTCACCATGGGTCAGTGTTCATCTTGCTATGATCTGTCTAATTGTGTGCGCCTGTTAACCAGCAGCCGCGGGATGAGCATCAGCTGCAACTCATTTGCGCCTGCCTTTAAGCTTGGCTGGCATCCTGTTCGTGGTTGGCCCTGCTGATTTCGCCTGTCTCTCTCTCTCTGTCTAGTTGTGTTCCTGTACCTCCAGCTGGTATTCTCTGGACCTTATTCCTCGCCCACCTGGGATTCCTGCGCTGGGTTTGAGTTACTGCTGCTTGAGTGGTCTGGACGTGATTCATCTGGGGTTATGCCATCTTCCTACGTTCTCATTGCTGGCTATCTGAGCTACAAATAAACCATTTTTACCTTGCACTTGGATCTCGTGACTCGATCATTGTGACAACATTTACTTAACATGCTACCCTGCTGAAAAAAACAATAGAAACCATTTTGTATTGTTTTCCACAATTTGTAATGGTTTTAATGGTTCTAATGGGAATTCTAATGGTTTTAATGGACACTGTAATGGTCCCTGTGGGTCTCTATTGGTGGCATGTATTGTCTATTGGATACCATTAAGGACCAATAGAACACCTTTGGAAACTTCTGGTGGTATCAACTGGACACTAGTAGAAACCATTATGACTCCAATAAATTAAGTGGTATCTTTGGAAAACTGTAATGGTCTTAGTGGGCAGGCTACTGCTGAAAAAAATAATCAAACAAAATCCTAAATGTGCGAGAAAAATATCCAGGTCCAAAAGCAAGCATTTTATTAATCAAAAATTAAGTTTTTATACATTTATGGTAGGGGAGGGGTACAAAAATATTTTCATGGAACATGATCTTTACTTAAAATCCTAATGATTTTTGGCATGAAAGAAAAATCAATAATTTTGACCCATACAATGTATTGTTGTCTATTGCTACAAATATACCTGTGCTACTGATGACTGTTTTTGTGCTGCAGGGACACATTTATTCACTCACTCATAACAACAAACAACACTGAACTACACCTAAACCATTGAGATATTCAACACAGCGGACAATAATTAATGACAACAGAAAAGAAGAAATAACAAGAAGAAGATATAAAGACTGTGTGTCTCTCTCTACAAACATTATTAATTATGACTATCACAAACACACCGCCACTTAATGGAAATATATATGCCTCTATTAAAGCAGTGCATGAGTATGGAACAGTGATTAAACTGACTTGGAACCTGTATTCCAAGTGGAATCCACTATTCAGACAAACCATGGAATAACTAACATTTACTAATGGAACCTTATTCTAAAGTGTATTTGTTTTAAAATGTTCAAGAGTGTTTCACTTTGGTCTGTTACTGTAGGAACATCGGCTTTACATTTCCATACATTTCTCATGAACATAAAATGTGTAATGGACAAAACACATCTGTCAAGAATTTGAATCTGCTCAAAGTGCCCCCAAAGTGTTGGACAAATTTAAACATGATGATGTTTTGTCAACAACTAAGTTTTTGCAACTTTTTTGAGATTGCCATATAAATATATGTATGGATAATCTCACATACTGGTAATGTGGTTTAAGTGGTACATTGTCCTAATGAATTTTTAATGCATTAATGAATAACAATAGTTTTAAAAAAAGTGTAATGTCAAGGTTTTGTGTTAATTCCAGCTATGTTGAGTATTCTGTGAATAATAATATAAAATAAATAAAAATGATATAACTTGTGTATAGTTGTATCTCATTAAATAATAATTCATAATCAATGCCATAATTACCAGCTGATCAGGGTGAAAAATTCAAATCAGACCCAATACAAAACTGCCAACGGAAACCATTAGAATATGTGCAAATAAAAACCAATAGAACTTGTAATGGAACCGTAATCAGGAACATTACAATACACCTGTGATGAAAACTATGCACAATATGTGCAATAAAGACCAATAACAAACTGTAATGGCACCTATCAGAAACCCAATAGAAAAATACTGTATGAGGAAACCATTATGTGCAAAAATTGTGACCAATACAAACTTTGTAATGGAAACCCTACAAACAATAAAATCCTAATGGAAACCAAAAAAACACTACGTAATGGAAACCAGTAGAATTTCGGTAACTCGCGGTTTACTATTGTTTTTTTAGCTTTTTTTGTTTTTTGTTTTTTTTCAAGCAGGGTTAATACCAGGCACGATGAACACATAGACATTCAAAGGGGTCTTGAGCACCTGCCTTTTCTCCTCGAGGAGAAAGTCCCTTTTTTCTGGGAAGTTTTATTTTTATTTTTTTTTTAAATAAATTAATATATGTCTATTTGTGTGTGTTTCTGTTTGCCGCACAGCTTTCTGGTCCAAACAAAATAAAAGAAACTAAAGATCTGTCCCACGGGGGCGGGAAAGTGCGGCTCTCTGTTCAGAAGAGCCGGTGCTTAATTAGCTCAGCTCCCAAAGAAGTAGCCGGCTCTTTCGACTCCTGGAATCTACTCTTAATTTAGGTTTTTTTGTAGGCCTGTTATTTACCATAACTTTGCAAAATTTAATGTATTGTGTGTTTGGAAAACTCTTTCATGTGCAGTTTTAATGGTGAACTCCTTATAATTGCCTAATTTTGTGCATTTAGTTTGTTGATAAAACCCATTATTTTGTTTAATTTATTTAATATTTTAATCAAACATGTTAGTGTGCGACACAATTAACAACAAAACAGCAAATAAATCCACAGAAACAGAACTAGAACCAAACTCAAGCAAAACAGTATTAATGTCCTCAGTGAAGGATTGTGGCATTCCAAAAAACCAGATGCATCAGCTTTGATGGACGGATCCATTATTCTTTCTGTGATTATCTGCCCTGTTTCACCCCCCCTCTGTTTTTACATAATGGTATGATACCCCATATCATCACATATGATTAGCCGCGATGCGATTGCTGACCAAATCAAAAACAAAGTTTTCTGCCTTGAGGTAAAGCAAAGGAAAGGAAAAAAAAAATGGGAGCTGGCTCTCACTGCGATGCGAGCCGGCTCTTCTGATTCACTACAAAGCATCGGCTCTCAGAGCCGCATCTTTGCGCATGGACACATCACTAGGTCTACGTGTGCCAGACAGGCCCCAGCTTGTAGGACCATTGATCGGCACACACATGATCGGCACATCACAGACAGGCAGAGAGCCGCGGAAGTGCACCTCCCTCCTGTCCAGTTGTGTTTGTCTTGGCGTGGAGGTGAGTGTGATGCCAACGAGACTAAGGCAAATATAGTTCAAAAAATGTCTCTGCTAACATCATGACTCAGTTACCCATGTAATTAAGTTAGCCAAAGTTTAGCTAAGACAATAAACCCAGCCGGCACATGACCGCCTTCAGCGGGGAAATATGGGTGAAATAAGGTCAGTTGTTTTAACTTTCAACAAAGTTGAAAAATGTTTAAGCTAAATGGTTGAAACAAAGGTTAATAAACTTTTTAAATAGTTTATAGTAAATAATTATATTATTATTATTATTATTTTACTAGCATTTTACATATTCTTAATCCTGATCACCTATTCGAAAATCTTAAGGTATATGTTATCATCCATTAACAACAATAAACTAAATACAGTTTAGCTCCTGTTTATCACCTGAAACATTCTACTGGTTTGTTTTACTTGTATTGCTTGATAATGAGTGGTTTAATCTGGCTGTTCATCCAGGGAAACTGGACGTGGAAACGGTTTCGCACCTTTCTACATTGGAACAAATAGACGTTTTTATCGTTCTTTTCTGTGAGGTGAGGCGGGCTGAACTGTGAGCGCTGCTAGTTGTAACTGCTCTGTCGGTCCGAATTATTTGATATTGCTGTTAATTTTTTTTTTTTTAGCGAATTTGAGTCTTGATCATGTCCAAGTTTCCACATTTCCTGATATGAATCCCCTGGATAGGTGTGTGGTTAGATATGTTTTTATTATCTAAAGTCTCAAAGGTTTTCTGAACACATATAATTGCAAAATGTCGGTACAATTTAAATGAATTAATGAAAAGAATGTAAAAAGAAATGTGTGTGGATTGTTTAAAGCAGTGGTTCTCAAATGTCAGGCCCCTGTAGTGGTACACAGGGGAATCAATAAAATTTAAAATTAATTAATGTAATACAATTTATTTAATCTTTAAGTTTTTTGGTGGGTGTTTTTTTACATTTAGTTACAGTAGTTATGTAACTTGTTATAACATTTTAAGTGAATCGGTTTTCCATTACATGTATGGTAAAGGCACGTGCAGTGTTAATGTTCAATACGTGTATTACAATGTTTAAAGTGGATGACAACAATAAATTATCTTATTTTAGGAATAAAACTGCTCATTTTGAACTCCCGAGCTGTAGCTGAATAGTTAGAATACTACCTGCTAAAATTGAATGTTATTATGGTGGAAATTAGAGAGACAAAGATTTTCTGAAGTGGTAACTTGGTTTTAAAAAAAAAAAGTTTGGAAACACTGGTTTAAAGAAATGGGCCTCAAATGAAATCTAGCTTTTTAAGGAACTTTCAGTATGTGTTTCTTCTTTTCCTCTTGTAGAGTCATCGGGATCAAAGCTTAGTATTGAAACATTGATAAGAAAATTGTTCCAGCTGCCTGCATTGCTATGCTTCCTATAGTAGAAGATTCACATTTTGACTTTTTGTGATAGGTTTTTGAGGATTTTGTTGCAGTTCTGTAAAAATGTAATTGATTTGATTTTAGCGGCTTTTACTACACTGTATTTCTAGGTATTCAGGTCCAAAACAGTGTTAACTGTGGACTCTAATGCTCTACTATAGAACTCAATTTAACAATATTGTAAACTTTCATCTAGATCAAATTAAATAAGTGTTTGTGGAATGATGTTTGTGCTACTTGTGTTCCAGCTTCACTTGTTGTTGAACTTTATAAGGGTGAAAATATTGTGTTGTGTTTATTTTTGCGTTCAGTTTTCAGTTCAGTATGTTTCACTAATGTCGGGATTAGGCCACTATGAGGATTATTTTTGGTGTTTTGTTTTTATTACCAGGACAGTGAAGAAGCACACCGGTGGGAGAAGTGAGTGAGAGGACGGCAATGGGAAAGGGACCTGGGGCTGGGTTTCTTTCAAGGGATCACCTGAAGCACAAACCTTTTTCATGCGGAGAGCTCGTTGGAGGTTTCTCTTATTTCGGTTCCAATTCGGTGAGAAATCACAATTCGAGTTCTCGCGGTAAAATAACCCCTGATTCGGGGTGGTTCCGGGTTGAAATGCCCACTTCAGCGCGGGGTGCTGCCTCTAAGCGCTGGTTTCTTGGGAGTTAATCCTAACCTTCCTACCACTTGCAATCGTCCTGGTTGCTGGTTCAATTCTCGAATTTGTTCAAGCATTTCTTTCTGCTTTCAGTGTACCCATCTCTTCCCATGACAGACACATTACCTACGCCATGGCATGGTACAGAAGAACTGTAGTTTTTTCCACCAAAACTCACAAAAGATCAGCTAGTTTCAAGTCATAGGTAATGCAGGGTTTTCTCTTGCAAGTAACCACACAAAATATGCATGTATATGCAAAAAAATATGCAAAATTATTTTACAAAAACCTTTAATATTATTGTATTTGAATTGCTTCTTCTAGTGTTTTTAACACTACATCCATGCATACTCTGCAAAAAAATAAAGTTTGGGATTATTTCATACTGTGTTTACATTAGTTTTCCAAAATAAAACTGCTGTTTTACAATTTTGAGAATGTTGGTAGGTTATGAAGTGATTGTAAAGCCATTGCTGCCCGTCATTTGATTTTAGCTTTATAATGTACAGTGTTGATATAAATGGCAAAACTAGGCTCTAAATTGAAAATACGTTGTGTATTTAATATATGGTGCAAGATCGACGGTGTTGAAACAACGTCGGGTTATCCAACGTTGATTCACTTCAAACTCAAACACTAATTAAAAGAAGCCAACGTCTACAGAAAGACCATAATTCACCAGGATGAAGAGGTAAGACGGTTTTGAAACGGCGTTTCGCGATTACAGTGAATCAATGTCGTGTTTCAACGGTGAATCAACGTCACAATATCAATCATGATCGAATTTGCAAAATCGAAATGTAATTCAAAGTTGATTCAACCCTGGGTACACTGCCGTGTTTCAACGTGACTCACGTTGAATGCCCGGCGGGATATCATGGGCCATTAAAGGCTAACTTAATGGAGGAAGAAGAAAGAAAGACAGTCGGAATACAGTAAACTAATTATGTATCAGAATCGCCACATTGATATGCAATTCAGGCGTTAAGTATATAATGCGCTAATTTGTATACATTTGACACAAGGCATTAGCCGATGAAAGGGTAACAAAATACCTAAAGCCTTCACCAACAGAAATTCCCAGTTAGTACCTTAAATAGAGACTTTTCCCTTGAATTGTGTATTTTGGAAATGTCCTTTCCATTAGAGCAAAAGAAGACATGGAAGCAAATGACCAAAATCTCAAAATTACAACCGTCATGAATTGTCCTGACTTAAAAATAACTTCTTATTTTGATATCCGGGCTCCCTCCATTATTTTTTTTGTCTTTTGTTCTTTTGTATTGTTTTTTATTTCCTTCATCTTTTGTCTTTTATTTTTATTTGTGTTATTTATTTTTTTAATAACTATCCATTCTATTAGTATGTTGTATGGATAGATTTGTACCAAACCCTCCCTCAAAATGGGAAAACAAAGTGCTTGTCACCATCAGTTGTGTGGTGTGCGTGCATGGTGTGGTGTGTGTGTGGGTGTGCAGTAAATGTACTTATACAACACTGTGAACTGATTATTGTAGATTTGGTGAAAAATGAAACAACACATGAAAAACAAATTGGGTGAGTGGGAGGGAAATTAAAAGAAATTGGTAGTTCAGAGTTGTGTACTCTATTTAACGTGTGTTTAGGAAAATAAATTGAATAAAATATGGAGAAGTGCCCTTTTTTCCACTTGAGCCCCTGCCCTCAAATGTCTGTGCCGTCACTCGGTAATTTACTGCTGCTACTACGTTAATGTGAACCATAGTGCGGTGCGAGCTGGAAAATCACCTGTCACCAGCCCGGTCTCTGTACTATCTGAAAATCCTCAATTATGACATTAGTTAACATGAGTCAGTGAAAAAAACGTACAATATGAACAAGAAAGGCAACAGCAACAACCCGTTGTTTTATACAACTTACCGTTAAGCCTGCTGAAATACGTTAGATTTTAAAATAACGGTTAATTGAACCACGTAATCTCAAAATTACCTGATTTGATATTTTAAAAACACACGCTGTAACCTACCTACTCAGGCTAAATACATAGGTCGGTGTGTTGTTTAAATATATAAAATAAAGCATGTAGTGACTCCTTTTATCGCAGTTCGGTCACTCTACTCTAATCAGTTTGAGATGGCCGGCCAGCGCACTTCTGGAACTATCTGAAGTCTACATAAATCACGTGACAACCAAACATTTCGAACTTCTTTTTTTTCGTTGTCGCAACTCTCTGAATGCCTATACATTTAGTAGCTTTTAATCAAATTCATAGCAGCAAGGAGGACAATGATCGCGCGATTCCGCCTGTTGATTCTCTAGACTGTCAGATCTTGAATGCGCTTGTTACTTTCACACGTGCAGTATCACGTGGTCTCTGACAGTGACACACACCTCCAGATACGTCACATCTCTGTAGTGCAGCAATGCTGACTACCATTCATTCTAAAGAACCCTGAGGCACGTTTGAGAGGGAACGATGCAGACAAAAGATGTTCTTCTATGGTTTGGTTTGCAGTTTCAGCATTTCTATGGCCGGTCATTAGGACCTTTATTTATTATTTATTTATTTATTGATCCGCCAGATCAGACGAAATATTACTATATGCATATTTTTTTGTTTGTTTAAATAAAAAAAGAAGTTTGGAGTTTCCTGCCTCAAAACAGAGTTTAGTGAAGACCCCTAGATCCATGACAACGACCTGGCCAGGTCCAAGAACAGGCAGTAAGTAAATAGTAATATGTAATGTAATATTTAACACCTTTTCATTTATTTTACTGTAATGAACAACAAAGAACAAGACAACTAGCCAAACTTTTTTTTCCACATATTTTTGTTCCAAGTAAAAAAAAAAAGAAAGAAAAGGAAATACAGGAGTAAATGAAAAATAAAGGAAATCCACTGAATGAGTCAATCCACCAAATATGTGCCTTTTCTATCCTCAGGATATTTATATGTATAAAAATGCATGAAAATTGACTAACATTTTACTATTAAGCAAAGTATCACATGAAGCTATAGCTGTAAATTATTAATATAGAATTCAAACCATTATAAAAACTGCCCATAACTGTGAAAAAAGTATTTGTTATTAGGGCTCAAGCCTGGAGGGCGAAGAGCCCTATTGTTTTCCTTAGGATTATTATTTT
>NW_024875848.1:0-190 GCF_018340385.1 Cyprinus carpio
TAATGCCGTACGGCCTATCCAATTCACCATCTGTGTTTCAATCATTTATCAATGAGATCTTTCAGGACATTCTAAATGACCACATTATCGCCTACATTGATGACATTCTAATATATTCGAAGACACATGAGCAACATATCCAACATGTGAAAGATGTTCTGTCTCGATTACTGGCAAACCACTTATATGT
>NW_024875848.1:790-7515 GCF_018340385.1 Cyprinus carpio
CAATTAACTGAGAAACAAGGAACGAAGTTTACACAGATATGAAGTAAAAGGTGAACGTTGATGATCAAATGAAACTTCAGTGTAACTACGTAAAGAGAGCAGGAAACTAACAAAGACACCAGTCATGAAACAAACCACTAAAAGTCCATGAAGGAAAACCTGAAATTTTGTGCTTAAAGCAACCGGGTGAGGCAGATCAAAAACACACCAACAACAAAAAAATTACCCATTTCAAAACATATAATTTCTACACACATGCCTAATAATACACAAGATTATTTTTTAACCCTCACATTGACCTCACCAGGCACAATCCATGTTTCAATCACTTCTTCAATATGTGACAGTTAGGAATTAGAGAAAATTTGTATTATTCAGGCTAACAGATTGTAATCGGCCTATATCTCCGGCCCGAGGGCTTTAGCTCATACTCCTTATGGAATAATATGGCCTTGGGTCAACCATTAATTTAGAAGATCTCTGCTTCCTAACGACCTCTCAAAAATGTCCTGAAGAGAAAGTGGAGACCAACATACCAATTGTGTTTCCAGCTCTTCAACACACATTTTGAAGTTGTGACCTTGTTTAACAGAATTGCCAAACCATATCGTAAAAAACAGTAACATAATAGTTGTAACCACCCCATACACCCCTGAGCCTTTCTCAGAAAATGCAAGTGCTGACTACTTTGTACAACATAGTCCACTTGATGACTTCAGTGCACTAAAAATAAAAGTAAGACCTAACGGCGGGCGAGCGACCCGGGGGGGGGGGGGGGCGGTGTGGCCACTTCCTCCTTATAACTAAACTAAATCTACCATAAAACCAACATAGAACTCGTGGGCCATGTCATCTCCATGATGAAGATAAATGTCATAAAAAGAATTATAAGAAATAAGTAAAAATTAGATTCATTAGGTATAATACTAATTATAATAAATATAATATATACTAATAATTATAAAATTACAAAATATAATATAAAAATCAATGAAATCAATAAACCTATTCAAAAATATATTCTAGTTATGCAAAATTAAATACCAAAAACATACAAAACGGCACAGCTGTATAACTTCGTGACCCATAGTCCAGAATCCACTGTTCACTGTTACAAATATGACTCTTTAAAAAAACAAAAAAAAAAATCTAACACTACGTTCTTTTCTTTTTTGTTTCTTATTTTCTATTCTCTCTATCTTTTTCCCCTCTAACACAAACTTACAAGCAAACCAGATCTTTAATTTAATGCAGTATTTTTATCATAGGTTTATAATAGTGATCATGATACTGTGATGCTGTTTTTATCAATATTTACTCATATGTGTATTAATACAGAGAGACCAAAACCTGTATTGAAGGTGAGTCCAGATGAGCGTGTGTTCAGTGGAGAGACAGTCACTCTCACATGTGACATACAGAGAGCAGGAGACATTCAGTGGACATACAGCTGGTTTAAAGATGGAAACCCTTTCTATCCACACACAACAACAACAACAACAACAACAGCAAAGATCAGTTTTAGTGCCGATAAGTCTGATAGAGCTGAATACAGCTGTAGAGGAGAGAGATCAGACTCACAGAGATCAGACACCAGTGCTGCTGTTAGACTGACTGTATCAGGTGAGTGTTCATGTTCACATCTGTTTAATGATCATTTACATCAATATTTTTTGGCTCAACACTTTTCATATACTCTTCTGTAGCAGCAGCATCTGTTCTTATAAGAGGACTGAATCAGTTCATAAATCATTATTCTGTCATTATTCTGTTTAGATTCAGTCCTGCAGATCTTGAGTGTGTTTTTGTGGAGGTTCTGGTTTATTATAATGTCATGTAAATTGTGACAAGGCTTTCCATCGACATCTTTGATATTTACTTTAGCCACTGCCAAGTTTACATCCAGTTTTGTTATCGACAAAGAGAATATGCGTAAAAAAAAAAAATGACATGATGACGTCATCCCTAAAAAACTAATTGTCGCATAAGTTTTGGTGTGGCCTGTCGCAAAAAAAATAAAAATAAAAAAAAATTCCCTTGAGCTGTTTCCATACATAATTGCGCAAATTATATAAGCAGACTGTTCTTCGTCCATTTAGGAAAAAAAAAAAAAAACTTTATTATATAGCCTATTTTTTTGATACTTTGTTATAGACTATTTCGATACTTGATCTTCAAACAATATTCATAAGCAGGTGCAGTTGTATTATTATTATTATTATTATTTTCTGATTAACTTTTATGAGACTGTATTAGAAATAGTTCATTTCGGTTATTTTATTTCTCCTATAACCGACAACCGACGGTCGTTAAGCCATTATTAACCGTTAGACAAGGTTATGTTAAATTACAGTTAAATTAAATTTGAGTTGATACATGGCTGTGACCCATTAAAAATACCTGAATTAATTTTAAATTAATTGTATACACGCAAAAAGCAGCATAAACAACAGACCGTGAGGATTCACGTGCAGGTCACATCACGCGCAGAGCTTCTGCAACAGAGAAAAACATTAAGCTATATATAAAAGAAAAAAATAGGCCTATATGCGAAATATATATTTTTCTAAATAATTAATAAATTAACAAAACGAAAGAAACAAACTGCATCAAGTAGCAGCCTATATGCAGAATTCCGGTTCATTTTTGTGACGTGCCCTTGAGAAAGCGAATCCTGTTTGTTTCCTTTATTTAAGAACAATGTTTGTTTTTATTGTGGATGTACAGTAAAATAAATATTTAGAATAGTTTCAAATAATGTCTTATTCTTATATGAGCACAAATGAAGGAGTAGTGTAAGTTGTTTCCACTTTTAAGGAAAAAATAAATAAAAATCAAATGATCTTGCCGGCGCCTCGCGCATTTAAGCATTAACTGAACAACTTTCATCTTCAGAACAAAATGAATACATTTTAACTGGAGTTTTCTGGAATTGTATTCAGTGTATACAACAAAAAGTCGAGAAAACGCAAAAATCTCCTGAAGCTGGTTGCCTTAAACTTTTAAGTTTTCTCAGTTTTTGATTTTTTAAAGTGCGGATGAGTTTTGTACTGAAGTCAGAGAATGAGGTGACTTAATAATGTTAATAATAATAATAGTAATAATATTAAACTAATATTATTAAAATACTGAATATAATAATAAAAAAAAAATAAAAAAACTGTTTGACTCATTATATTTTTGTCTTTCTTCACAGATTCACCCAGATCTTCACTGACTGTGACTCCAGACAGTCCTGTATTCACTGTTGTTATTGAGTCTCAACAGTAAAACTGAATATGTGGTATAAAAGACAGTGTAATGTTTACAGACATCTGCTTTAACAACATGTAAACCAGACCTCTCACTATCAAGGAGTAATTACATCTTATCATTGTCATACTTGGTGTAGAGGACAGAGAGATGATAGCCAAACTCATCACAATCAAACTCTGTTCTCCGCTCTCAGTAATGGTGAGATGAATTTCATTGTCCCCTAAACTCACTCTATTATGATCACATATCTAGTTGAGAGACTGTAGTTTTGTTCTTGTTTATTTAACATAGCTTAGTATATACTTTTTTTCTTCCTAATACCTTTTAATAGTATGTGCAACAAGTCACATTATGAAACAATAAATAATTCAAACTTTAGTATCAGTCACATGACCTCATCACATTACAAATTAAATTCAGCACTCTTTTTCACATAAGGAAATGTGCTCATGATAATTTGATGTTTCATCAATATCAACACTCATATGTGTATTTATACAGAGAGACCAAAAGCTGTAGTGAAGGTGAGTCCAGATGAGCGTGTGTTCAGAGGAGAGACAGTCACTCTCACATGTGACATACAGAGAGCAGGAGACATTCAGTGGACATACAGCTGGTTTAAAGATGGTTCAGTCATCAGAGACGTCACTGAGAGACTCTACAGCATCACATCTGTGTCTGATAGAGCTGAATACAGCTGTAGAGGAGAGAGATCAGACTCACAGAGATCAGACACCAGTGCTGCTGTTACACTGACTGTATCAGGTGAGTGTTCATGTTCACATCTGTTTAATGATCATTTACAGTATTTCTGGCTCAACACTTCTCTTATACTCTTCTGCATCAGCCACATCTGTTCTTATAAAGGACTGAAATAATTCACTTTAGTCATTATTCTGTTTGGATGCAGAACTGCATAAGAGACTGTAGCAAGTTCACTGTTTCAGTATTTCATGTATATTTGCATCAAAAACCTGCATTCAAACTTATATTTGACCCAAACAGTTTGGCGCCAGATTTAGCGTGCAGTGCCATGTGTATCTTCTGAGCAAACATTCCTCCTTACACAAATGAATGTAAAGTCCACCCAATAGGCCCCTTTTCACATGACGTCACACAACTCGTTCCTGACACGAAGCAGGGTAATATTCTACTCGGGCCAGCACATAGTAAAGCGCTTATCGCTACCAGCATGGAGTTCACTTCCAGACGTGCCAGGCCAGCTAGCCACAACAATGGTTAGAGGATGAGCGTTGCTTTCTATTCTCTCGCCCCTCATTCAGGGATAGGCGCCTGGCATCCTCAGACTAACTTACCCGAATACTCGAGCGGCAAGATTTGCCGCTTCAAGTCGGGAGGGGAAGAGTTAAAAACGGAGCACTAGAAATCACTGATTCCCACGTCTTCTCGCGCACTGTTTGGCAAGGTCTTTATTGCAGTTAGATGAAGTTGATTAGATATATTTCTCGGGGCCAACAAACGTTTTAGACATTTTGTTATGTAGTAACAGAGCCTTTTGCCTTCAGTAATTTATATGTCCTGTTTCATGCCAGCTTGTATGTACAAGAATAGTTCAACATAACAAGCTTGTACTATTGAAATATCAATAAAATGGGAGTCTATATAATTTTTCCGCTTCTTATTATTTAATGTAATTCAGAAATAGAAAATAATAAATATATTAAGTTTATATAAAAGCTTTTAGTTAAAAAGCAGATGCCAGCATTTGTGTGAATAAATATGAAAACGCAGGTCATAGCTGTTTTTTAAGAGATCACATTGCATATAGCCTATAAATCTGTGAAATAAATAATCACGATCAATCCACTTAATAATCAATAATAATTCAAAAGTAAAAACCACGGTATACATGTAGCTAAAGTTTGAAACTGAATGAAGGAATTTAAGTAATTGTGGTAGTTCAAGTTCATAGAACTACTGCCAGCTGTACTTTTTTGTATTTGTTTCAATATTAAGCCATTTTATTCTTTGAACTGGATTATTTTCTTTTCAGACCACTTGCCTTTATGGATGTGAAATTTGTCATGTAGTAAAAAAATTATTTAATATAAAAAATGACTTGTGTCCATGTAATTTTTCCATATAAATAAAAAAATCACATTGTTGTCGCTTTTATTGCTGAGACTATAAGTTTAATTTAATTTACACAGTGTACTCACAAATTATCCAAGGAATGACATAAACCGAGAATATCAAGTGAGAAAGGTTTCAGTTATGTATTTTGTGTGGACACATAATACGCGGTTAATGTGAGCAAGCCACCATCTAAAGCAGATGCAGAAAAACCCTCATAAAAGAACCCGAATGTAAGTAGATTAACGGTAATTTGTCTTAACTCTAAAACTAATGCCTTTCATATTTCAAGTTTCCACATTTTCCGTGAAGTCTCCGGTGTAGAAACAGTATAGCGGCAGTACAGATACACTGCTTCTTGGAGAGAGAAAGTGGAAGATGCTTGACTTTATCACTGTGAAAAGGCATTATTATATATATACCCAATGAATGCTATCCAATGGTGGCTGAAGGAGTTTCCTGTGTATTCCAGTCTTTTCAGTGCATAAAATCAATTTTAATTTACCATTAAATTCTGAATTTGACTCCATTTTATTATTACCTCGAATTTAGCCAGAAAGCCAATTGTGTGGTCATTCAAAGTATAATTTATCTAGACATCTGATTATTCTATTTAACTCTTTAATCTTATTGAATCTTTTAATCGTATTCATATAACACTATCGTCTTGTACCAGCTGGATATCTGAGGATCTCATACTCTAAACTTCGTCAGTCTTGGTCATTAGACAGGGGCGACTGACTCATATTCTAGAAGGCGGACCTAGAATATATCGATCTAGAATATATATTTAGTCCCCATAAGATCTGAACACACTTAAGATAAGAATATCTAACCAGAGGTCATGACCACAGAATCAAGCTGACCAACTTAACTTCCTCTAATGGAAACTATATATAATCATGCCATGTCACTTAATTAGAATAATATTACAATGATCAGAGGTTTGAGGCTCCTCTATTTGGATCATTTTAATAAGTTACTAACATGGCGCTGAATTTGTGTGTAAAAAGTTCCAGTATAATCTAGAGTCAATAATCTCTGAGTAAATCAGAGATACAAAGTCAAGGTAAATGTCTTATTATCCCAATTACAGTCCAATTCAGAAGTATCAAAATGAAATGAAGTATTACAGGCTGTCAAATTCTAGGTGATCTAAGAGTAAAAGATGCATACCTGACTTTTCAGAAAAAATGCATAGTATTGAGCAAGGTTATTTTCTAAACGAAACTAAAACTTAGTTGGTCCTTTGAAGAAAAACAGACCCAGATCATCTAAATACACAGCACACCCCTCAAGGCCTGATACCACATGGTTCATCAGGCGTTGAAAGGTGGCAGGAGCATTTCTAAGCCCAAAACTCATTACTTTGTAGG
>NW_024875848.1:7526-7646 GCF_018340385.1 Cyprinus carpio
TGGAGTCATCAGTCTTCTACTGGAAAAAACCCAATGAATACCCAGGTGATCACACTTCTCCCCTTAGAACAGGGATCTGTTAAGAATCCCTGCAAACAAACACAAACAATTAAAACAAAA
>NW_024875848.1:8727-13035 GCF_018340385.1 Cyprinus carpio
CCAAATTTTGCTTCAAAAGGAGAAGATGGCAAAAGATGTGACACAAGAACTTGGTCTCCTGGCTCAAAAACACGACGTTCCACCTGGGGATCATACAACCGTTTCATCCCTGCCTGTTGTTTTTTAGTTGAACTCTGGCCAATGCTCTAGCCTCAATTAACCTCTGTCTAAACCCATAAACGNTGAGCCTCCTTTTCCACCACAGAATAATTTAGCTGGTATGAGTTGAACTTGCGCGAAAAGAAGCTGACAGGCCGAACAACCCCCTGGTCAATAATAACTATCCACCATGGCGGTTCACTTGGATTCTCGGCACAGTGGTTTCAGTAAATCTACATGATATAATTGAGTTGAATTTTCCGAGACGGAGGGAAAATCACAATTTCACCACTCAGTCATTCGCGCGGCGCGCCTCCAAATTTTGCTTTTCCTTAAAAAGGAGAAGATGGCAAAAGATGTGATACAAGAACTTGGTCTCCTGGCTCAAAACACGACGCTCCACCTAGTAATCACAACCAGCCAGAATTCTACCGCTGTTTTTGAAGGAACCTCACAACGCTTCAGCCTCAACTCGAACTCGTCTAAACCGTACAACGGACACAATGGATTTTTCGGCGGAGTCAGAAATTTTGAGGGAACTTTGGTAACATGCCCAACAAGCTCCACAAAACGACCACATTTTGAAACGAAACTAATATTGCGCATACGCCCGAGGGGACTATCACCCGTGCTTTAGTGCACAACCTCAAAGTGCAGCCAGTAGTAACCAGGGAAAACCTCCTCCCAATCTACTGTCCAACTGACACCAATAAGCACGAGAAGAGACGTCATACCGTGTTTTGATGAAAATCTCTCGCCAATGTCCCTGGCTTCGCGGATGATGCACACTAGCAAGATTATGTTTGATTTTAAGCTGTTTAAAACCTGTTGGAAGAGATGAGAGAGGTAAGGTTAGTACCCTGATCACTTTGAATGATTTTAGGAATGCCAAAAAATGACATGAATTGTGACAAAGCTCTTACAATTGATGCCAATGTAATTGTTTACTTAATGGATAGGCGAAGGAAAGCGTCTTAGCCAAACACATGACCCCATTAACAAGTATTTTGCGCTCCCGATTTGAAGTATTGTATTGCAGGCTCATCTGTCTACCAGAATCACCCCTGATCTACTTTCAACATGTCGCGCCAAGTACTCAGACCAAGACAAACATCCTCCAAATGGAGACAGGAACTAACAAGTGGAATTTGCATTGATCAAAGGCCACACCTATCTCATTGGAGAGTTTACACCTTTGAGGGACAGATGGTGATTTGCCGAAAGCCACTGGGAGTTTACTGCTTGTAAGATTGAGACCATTGTATCAGTCACACTGGGAGCATTTCAAATGATACCAGAAACATGACTGTGAATATCGCTTGCAGTCATCTAGAGAATATTATATATTGGTGCATGACCATTCTGAGAGAGCTGAGTGAAGTGAAGGGCGGGTGAAAAAGGAACGCAGATGTATAGGTGAGAGAGAGGAGTTTTCCAGCATCTTCTCTCAGTGAGATCTGGAAACAGATGCCTGTATGATAATACATTGTGTTTGTAACTCTTACATATGAGGAAACCATATTAGTCACCACACAGCTGAACTCTGACTCTTCCCACTGCGGATCACAGGTGTGTTCTTGTTCTCCTGCAGATCTGAAACCAAAAGCCTGAACTCACATCCAGATTCTGCAGGAGCTGCACTGACAGGAAACACAGTGACTTAGATCGCAATAGCATGAATCCAGCCACTGGATGGGACTTTTTGCACAGTACAAACACACACTGAACTCCTAAGACACAGAAGAAAAAAAACAGACTATTACAGAGTGAAGAATTGATTCAGTGTCTGCTGGAGGCCCGGTACTGGTGTAAGAGCTGGAAGAGGAAGACCGATCTACTACACACAATACAGTGATGCACTACAATGAGGTAAATATTTACAGGTGAGAGAGAACATAGTATCTGACCTTTAACATGCAGATCCAGAAGACAATATCTACAGAACTTCTAAAACTTTGAATCAAAAAATAAATGCAATAATCTGTGTTTGTTTGGCGGTGAGGTCCTAAAAAGCTGTGAGTGACAGTTCGACCTGATGAGCGAGTGTTCAGAGGAGAAGCAGTAAGCTTTCTCAGATAATGATATAAAGTGGGGAGGAGACACTGAGTGGGCGCGATACAGATGGGAAGGGGGAACAAACTACAAACATAACTCAGTCTCAGCACAAGAGACTGAACATCAGCAGTGTTAAAGACTTTCACGGCTGATAAAATACGGCTGTAGAGGGCAGATGAGAACACTGTACTCTCAGCGCAGTGATGCTGTTACTCTGACTGTATCAGGTGAGTTTGTGTGTGTGTGTTCATTATCATCGAGAATGTGAACAGCTTCTCTCTCTATAATTGCATCTCATGTTGTGTGTTCAGCTGGAAGCTCAGGCAGCAGTCACGGGGAGTGTCTCCACAGCCGTGGCTGACTGGAGGAGACTCAGTGACTCTGATCTGTGAGGTTACAAGGGCTCCTCTACAGGCTGGGCCGTTCAGCTGGTTCAGAATTGATGATCGTGTGTCAGACCTTGTAGCAGCAGAGGAGCTGGAGAGGCTCTTACACACTCTCAGATCTGCTGCTCTACAGCACTACAGGAGTTTATCACGTGCAGAGCCAGAGAGAGGACGACCGGACCTGTACACAAGAACAGTAGCTTACACAGACACTGTGGATCACTGGTGAGTCTGTGTGTCACAGCATTTATGCTTGTGTGTTCATCTGTATTTGTGTTTCAGTACAGTCTCTGACACAAGCTGTGCAAAACATCAGAAATACTTCCCTCTATTTCTCAGTCTAGATCAGATCAAAGCACTGTCAAATACACTCATAATATATGCATGATAAAAATGTAGAGCTCAATTTAATCTTAATTTGCCAATTACAGATTTTATTACACAACACGTGTGCTATTGATTACAGGTGGGGTTTGTTCTTCTCAGGTCAGTGGTGCATGAGTCTCTCTGGTGATCAGTCCCAGCAGAAGTCAAGCTTACTTCTGCGTCTGAATCTCTCTCTGGGCTGTGAGGATCAGAGGAACTCTGCTGGATGGACCGTGAGAAGATACACAGACAGAAACACAGAAGATTGTTCAAAACAAACAGGATCTACATGTGAATCGTCTCTCTCAGCACATCCTGACTCTGGAACACTGGTGTCAGTCTGAATCTGGAAGCGCCATCCTCTCAACATCACTGTTCACGGTGAGTCAAATGACATATAAAACTAGATCAAATATAATAGATGATCTGTTTTAGATTAAAATATATTTAAGAATTTAGTTATGTGTTTAGGTACAACAGAAAGACATTGGCTGCTGTAATTCTGAGTAGTTGTGGATTATTCTGTGGTTCTGGAAGCATATTTTCACTTATTCTGAACACTAAATATCGAGATTTCAAATCAATAATAATAGAAAATACACATATTGCCTTCCTTATCTTAATAGATGTTTCTATGTCTGTACTGTACAATATGTATCACCATCATCTTCCTCCATGCATGTAATGTCTTGTGTTGTGTAGATGGGTGATGGATTCTAGAGCTTCTGTTGATCTGTGTTTTGATGGGACATACCTGACTCTACACTGTTTACATCGATCACTCTACAACTCCACGTCCTTCAGGATGATTTCTATAAAATACTTTTGATCCTCGCTCCAGAATCAGATGACAGGAGAGATGAGCATCACGACTGTCTCAAAGTCACATGAGGGTTTCTACTACTGTAAACAGAGAGAGGAGAGTCACTGCACAGCTGGATCTCAGTCAGAGGTGAGAGTCTGTGGTTTCATTTTATTTCATTCATGTGTAATCAGTCATTGACAGATGTTTATTCTTTCTACAAAACTTACATGAACTAAAATATAACTAACAAATCACATACACTGAAATTAATCAACATCCCACACAATTCCAATGAAATGAAGAGTGCATTAAGGACTAGAATAAAATT
The DNA here is from genome assembly GCF_018340385.1 of Cyprinus carpio. Lineage (NCBI taxonomy): Eukaryota > Metazoa > Chordata > Actinopteri > Cypriniformes > Cyprinidae > Cyprinus > Cyprinus carpio. The sequence goes on from NW_024875848.1 coordinate 12,767, forward strand.
GTCACTACTTACTTGCTCTTGTGTTACCCAAACCTGTATGACTCTCTCTTCTGTGTAACATTTTTTTTTCATAAAATAAAAGTGAAACAGTTTTGTACACAGTTTCATTTAGAAACATTTTGAATGACAAAAGGGTGATTAAATGCTGACAGAAATTATAATTTAAGGGTAAATAAGCTATTTAATACAGAGCTAAATTATACAATTATAATAATTCTATTTCAATGCTTCTGTGTTTCCTCACAAAACAGCAATACGTAACTGATTTT
>NW_024875848.1:13272-13826 GCF_018340385.1 Cyprinus carpio
AAGCAGTCCATCACAAGACTAACAGACAATGCTCTTAATGTGTCACCCTTTAAATACCACTAACAACAATTATAATCTCAGATTACATCTGAACATGTTTTTATGATGCTGTATGCTTTCTGTTATCTGAATAAAAGGAGTTTTAGTTTAATTCTAAAAATGTTCCTTTGCTGTTAAATCTTTACTGAATTTTAAAGTAAAAGTAATAACTTGTATATTGTTAGTAATATTTCAAGTCAAACATTTACTTGACTGAAGCACCTTATGTTTACCTGATTATCCAAACATAATTTTATTTGTTCTTCTCTCAATTATCATTGTATTATGTTTTCATCAAACTAAGTATTAAATATCATTTATGTAAGTGTCCGTTATAAAGATCTCCTTGATTTACATTATAAGCTTTCAGAATTGTGTCTATATAAATATTAGTATCTGCACCAAACTGCATATTTTTGCTCAGTTTGGGTCTCAGAATAAAATGTCTTTTCCATTTTGAGTTTGAGCTCCTTATTCTCACAAATATGAGCAATAAAAGCTGTGTATTAAATGAA
>NW_024875849.1:0-2680 GCF_018340385.1 Cyprinus carpio
TATGCATACAAAAGGCAAATCTGTAGGGCCAGTTTGTTTATAAGTTGTGGGGAGCACACATTTTTGTTTTGTAAATTGTGCAAAGTGCAAAATTTTGAAACTCAATTTTCAAAATAAAAAAAAAAGTTAACTAACAAAATTGTTGTTGAATGAATTAATTTCTTACAAGCAACTAAATGAATGAACAAAAACATGAAGAAAAAAAAAGCTAAACAATTAAAGCAACTTAATTTTTTATAGGTTGTGAACTTGAAAACTTGCATTTATAATTATGGTAATTAAGTACATAACACTGAATTTATTTTAAAATGTATGTAAAAAAAATAGTTGGAACAACTTCATTTTTTTCAAGTACTCAACTTAAAAAATAGAGTTTATGCTACTTAAAAATACCTCTGTCTAAAGAGTAAAAGGTAATTTGTCTAACTCAGTATAGTTTGTTGGCTGAACGTAATGTTGTTAGAAGTTGTCATAACGCAAATATATTGATGCAAACTGTTGCGTTGATTTTTTTTGTTTGAGCTACACAATATTTTTTAGAGTGTAGAAAGATTCGTTCACGATCCAGACATCACTAGACGAGACAAAACCAATAAACCCCATTACAAACGAGGCATTTGTTGCTTCCACTGGGGACATAATTACTGATTATAATGACTTATACTGTTTTTTAACGTGTTGCGTTGCATACCGCGCTGCGTAAACAGAAAACTATGTCTGCATTTGTGATCTGAGAAACAACAAACCTACTCTACTGCTAAAAACTATTAAAATATTAAAAAACGTACCTACAGGCTGTGAGTCAGAAGCACCAGACTGTCCTTGCAAAGTTTGAACTGCCCAACTTTATAGAAACAGCCGTTGTGCCACAGACGCATCGCAGGCTACTGGTTCAGGAAACAGTCCTCATCCTCCATAAAATGCGCTGCACACATCTGAATATTTGGGTTGGACTGTTCTGGAACAGTGTTGTTAATACAACTTAACCACTGATTTCTAGGCATTAATCAGCAGAAACCTACAGCTGACTTCACAACATGGCTTAATTCCTCTGCATGGCAGCTGTGGTAAGACCAATAAAAGGTACGGCTTCTTTCTTTGCATGAACACTTAAGCGGTGTTGACAAAATCTTCCCACATAGTGACGCTAGACATGTGAGGGCTTGTTAGGAGCGAGCCATTTTGCTGGGCGTGGTTGACTTCTTAACTTTGGCAAAGAATATCTCTGAGACTTTGAGACTTTAGTCTTTTTATGCACCAAGAGCTTGTAACACTCCAAAGAGAAATGAAAAAATTTAAATAGCATCATATTTACATTTAGGCTTTTATCCGACGCATAACTTACAGTGCATTCCAGGCTTACATTTTTGACCTAGCATATGTCCCCCTGGGAATCAAGCCCACAACCTTTTTGTGCTGCCTAACACAATGCTCTACCACTGAGCCACAAGAACACCCTTTATATGACCCATTTTAAATGAGCATCACGTTAAAAATAATATTTTTGACCCCAATCAAGGTTTTTTTTTTTTTGTTTTTTTGTTTTTTTAGCTTCCATCCACCTATATTTCTGAAATGTAAATGTGGAATCTTTAATCTTTAGTCAGGCTACATTTATTTATTTATTTATTTATTTATTTATTTATTTGTTTATTTACCAGCATGCTTTAAGAAACACAGCAGCCACTGAGAGAGAGAGAGAGAGAGAGAGAGAGAATGGTAAACTACTACATTAAGATCTGTTTTGCTCAAAAGCCTTTAAAATTTTAGCCGAAAACAATTACGTACTAAATAACACTATCAAACAGCATTTACACAGCTCTTTACAAACAGCACTAATGCAGATTAAAGAACATGACGACACGTCTCATACATCTGCTGCAGTGCGCAGGAGCCTCCTGCTATATAATTTCACTTCTTTCATTTGTGACACAACGGTTTCTTAATGCACCAGTAATATCTGGATACCAACCGCTGTGAAAAAAAAACAAGAAGAAGAAGAAGACAATAGCAAAAAAAAAAAAAAAGACAATAATAATAGGAAGAAGAAGACGCAATGGCTTTGGGTTTACTGAACAAAGAACACAGCACTATGTCAAAATCTTCATTTTTTTTTAGAAAAACCTTATGAATATGAAGCTGCTCTTTATTTCGCCCTTATTGTTCTGGTATTTCTGCTCGACCGTGGTAAGACATTAAGGCTTAAAATCTTTCTTTCTGTGTCGAAGGGATTTGTGCTAACCGAAATTTGCGGGTTAAAAACATGCCAGTAAAAATAGTACCCAAACATGGGTAGGATGCTTCTGTGGGCACAACATAAGCTGGCCGATAGGCGTGTCTAGTAGGACAGTGTTAGGAATGGTTTGTCATAACGGGTTACATCATGCAGCAGCAGCAGCCATTGTCTTCTGTAACTGTACTGTACTGTACTTACTGTATTCTGTCGGTAGGTCGGATGCGTATCAAACTGAAACAACAGTCAATTAATCGAAAATAATAGGTTAATTAAAACACATTATATGCACTCTTTTTTATTGCATGGCATTTTATTGTTTAATTGTATTTAATGTATTAAACTTTCAGTAAAACATTTGCAGTGGGTTTGTAAAATGTTTTTGTAAAATGTTTTATGCATGTTTTGGCCTGAGACACTTGATGTTGAAAGTGAATTTTAAAAATT
>NW_024875850.1:0-1263 GCF_018340385.1 Cyprinus carpio
CGTATTCCTCAGAAGCCCAATACTACGCATGCCAGCCCTGCATTGGCAGTCATGACGTTAGACCAGGGAGTTGCTCCTCCTGGTGGCAAAGGAGCGACGCAACGTCATTACGCGACATTCAGTAAAAACCTTCTCAAGGCTTCACACCAGAAGCTTACCTGAACTCTGATAGCCATCAACTAGTTCCACGCTGGTTGCTGGCTATCATTCTGGTACTGTGCTTATAGTCGATCTACAGCCACCACGCTGGGCCACTTCAATCGGCATTCCAGCTCATTGTTAGGCTCGTTCAGTACTAGAATTCAGTGGCTTGCAGCAATGCAGACCAATGTAGCTAGCGCAGGGAGATCCGCTGGTTTTGCTCAAGGTGGGAACAAGATCTCATGCAAAGACACACACCAGGTCTGCTCTTGCATGTCTTGGGCTGAAACATGCTCAAATGGCGGTCGACAGGTCCTGGATCCCAGTAGGTGGAGAGCACTGCGCCGTGATTTTCACCATGAAGAGCCTGTCGCAGGTTTTTTCAGCACGCCAAGTTAGCCAGGCTGGCCATGATCCCCCTCATGTCAGCTAGTCCTGCCCGGCTCCTCGGCCCCTCAGGTACCCATTCCTGTAGAGCTGCCCACCACGGGCAACTCCCATCGTGGGCTAACAATCTGGATGTATGCGCCCCTTCTGGCCGGGTGTCCCCAGTACCTAACGAGGAGGAGGAGGAGGGCGCTGCTTGAGTTTGAGGAAGAGGGATCTTGCAAACGCTTTCGCAGAGAAACTCAATATTCCTCGCGGGTCGCATCGTGAATAGCTGAGACTGCAAAGTCAGCAAGCTATGAGGGGGAAGAGGTTGCCGAGAGCTAAACGGGCGCCAGACAACTCCTTCCAGTCTTTCCAGAGCTTCTGGAAGAGGTTTCTGTCACCTGAAGGACAACCCTTTTACTAGTAAAATGCCCGTGCAGGGGGGATCTGCGCTCGACGTGGAGGGTATGGAGAAGCAAGGCCTTCTTCGCATGTCCCCCATGGAGCCTTTAGTTGCAGCGCATCTGCATCCAAGGCGTACGGCGGCTGCAAACTCAACGTTGCCATCAAAAGCGGACCGCTTCCAGTCAAGCATGACGGAGCGTGCTTACAAAGCAGTCGCTCTCTTAGTCCGGGCCATGAACGCCATCTCTCTGCTCACCGCATACCAGGCGGAGCTACAAGACAAGGTGTCTGCCACGCCAAGTCAGACACAGTGGGAAGAAATCTGTGTTGTCACAGATCTCTCGC
>NW_024875851.1:0-403 GCF_018340385.1 Cyprinus carpio
ACCCCACCCCAACCCCAACCCCAACCCCAACCCAACCCCAACCCCAACCCCAACCCCAACCCCAACCCCAACCCAACCCCAACCCCAACCCCAACCCCAACCCCAACCCCAACCCCAACCCCAACCCAACCCCAACCCCAACCCCCCCAACCCCAACCCCAACCCCAACCCCAACCCCAACCCCAACCCCAACCCCAACCCCAACCCCAACCCTAACCCTAACCCCTAACCCTAACCCCTAACCCTAACCCCAACTAACCCTAACCCTAACCCCTAACCCTAACCCTAACCCCAACCCCCCAACCCCCCTAACCCCAACCCTAACCCCAACCCCAACCCTAACCAACTAACCCTAACCCCAACAACCCAACCCTAACCCCAACCCTAACCCCAACCCCAACCC
>NW_024875852.1:0-2566 GCF_018340385.1 Cyprinus carpio
ACATTTGGAATGGCTTATATCCTGAGTTAAATGCAAGAAGGTTTGTGTGTGTGTGTGTGTGTGGGTGTGTGTGTGTGCGAGCGGCATGGAGAGGTCTTTTCCTCTGCATACTTTGGCCATTGAAGCAGATTAAGATCTCTTTGAAGCTTATGAGTCCGAGCTAGGAATGTAGAGGTGTTCCTGGTGATGCTCAAACAGGCCCCTAAAGGTGTCAATGGCACAGTTTGATGCAGACTCATTGGCTGTAAGCTGTGATTTACATGAGGTCAGTCAGTAGATTAAAAATCTTTCTGAATATTAGAATGAATGTGTTATCATGATCTAGTCCATACGTTACAGAATCCCCCCTTTTGGCTGACGAAGTCCCACGCAAACATCGTCAGACAAGGGTTGTCATGATGGTCGGACAGCAGGTGGATCATGATGATCGGATGGCAGATGGATCAGCAAGGCCGGATGGCAGGTGCATCCTGATGGTCAGATGTAGGTGGTTGCTAATTTTCCTCATCCTTTGGACCATCAGCTTGGGTGTTAACCTTGGTCAGGTTCAGCATTGTCTCAGCCTGGGTCCCGCTTTTCTGGTGGCTCCGTTTGAAGGTTCAAGGAAAGGCAGCTGTGCACCTGTTCATGGACCTCTGCATCCCGTTGACTCTGTTAAACAGGACAAAGGCAAAGCCGAGAGTAAGGGTGTACCCGATAGCTGTGGCGAAGCAAAGTGCCATGTCGGCGGAGGTCCAGGATCGGGCGATGGGAAAGGTGGTCTGGACAGGCAGCCGAGACAGTGCTAGGAGGGCTGTGTCGATTGGGGTGATGTGAATCGTTTGGGACTCCCCTTTCTCAATGTTCAGTTAAAATTCAGGTTCCAGAGTGAGTTTGTGGCCCTTGGTACTCTTCTGGTACTCTTCACTTGAAAGGTGGTACAGTGCCAGATCCCCGAGGCAGAGGATGGCACCTTTGGGTACTGGAATCCACATACTCTGGTTGGGCAGGCTGACACGGGTGGCAGTGTCATGCTGGTCATAGGTCAATGTGGCATTATGGATGGAAGTGTTAACGAGCCACTGATTTCCCACAATCTCTGCTTGAGTTTCTGTGACTTGTGTGTGAGGCTGGGCCTCAGCCAGGCAGAGTGTTCCTCTCTGTATGGGGTTGTAACCTGGCCAGACTTCAGTGTTGTCTCGGAGGAAGGGCTTACAGGGCAGAGATACGAATGTTCTTGGTCAGGGTACACATGCAGATTTAGCCAGGTATAACTGGAGCATTGTCACCGGGTAGGCTACCACAACTGGTGTGTGTATCCCGGCGCGGAGTAGTTTTCACTGCCAAAATTAACTGTGACAATGTCCTTGAGTCTGTAAATCCGTGGAGTTTTCTGATGCACTTCTCTAGAGTCAATCGCGTATTTGAAGGATGATCGTGATGGCTGTCACTTGTACTTTGCTGACTGGTGTTTTCTCCAGCTTGCCGTGTTGTTGTGGGAGAGGTTTGCTGTTAACCCACAAAACACCTGATCTGAGCACACCGTAAGCCCATCAACATTACATCTCTTGAACAAGTACCATTGACCATGGGAGAAACAGAGTGTTGGTCCTTTCTGTATGGATGCGTGTGGCTGTTGAGGGCCATTGGTTGTGACACATCTCTGTGATCACTTTCAGGTTCCGTTGTGACTGGAGAATCGCTGGATGGTTCAGGAAGTGCAGATCGAGCTCTTTTTGTCATCTGAGTAGTTTGTGCTCTGGTGGGAGCAGTGTTCTGCTGATTTGGGCACTCCCTTTGGTTGGAGTCATGTTGTTGGTGTGAGCCGGCACTAAGGCGATGGTTGGTGAATCCAGCTGTCACATGAAACTCCTTGGGATGAGGGTACATCAGGCATGGCAAAGAATGCAGATGCCATTTGAGTTTGATGTTAGGTGGTCTTGAGTCAGTCCACATAGTTAGCTTTAGCTATGCATCAATGTCTCTTGTGAAGAGCAGCTTTAGCAGTTAGCAGTTGTCTCTTCAGAAAAGGGGGTGTTGCTCAAAGTGGGGCTGGGTTCCCTCCATTCCCTTGAAGGTGTGTGGTTGAGGGTTTGGCCACGCTGTCTGTTGAGCTGAACAGCGACCCCTTTTTGTATATGCTGGGACTGCAGTCTTATATATTCACAAGAGTAAATGTCTGGTAAGGTCTTTAACTGGATGATGCGGCTGTGGGCAAGAGCACCGAGGATCCTGGCTGTCCCTCTGTAGCTGTAGCCTTGGTTTGATCATGGTCTGTCTGCCAGTTCAGGTTGTCGTCCAGCCGTTTCGCTCAGGTGCCGCAGATCAGGAGTAGTCCTGGACCAGGGGTGGCGTCCGTTGCAGCGCTCAGTCAGAGGTTGCTGGCTGATCAGGTGGGTGGCAGGGCTGGGTGATCTGGACACAGGTGTAAGACAGGTGGAGAGGGAAAAGCACGGAAAGCCAATGCAAGTATGTACAGATTTAGTGAGCTAAAATGTTTGGCTATGTGTTGCATGGTTAACTAGTGTGATCAGTTAGTGACGCACACTAAACGCGTAGATATCGTGGCCGATAAGGCGGGAGTGGA
>NW_024875853.1:0-636 GCF_018340385.1 Cyprinus carpio
CCTTGCTGACAGAGAGAGAGAGAGAGAGAGAGTTAACATCTCTCTTAATCACTGCATGTGCATCAGAGCTTTTATCATTTTCTGTCAGTTTTAGGGACATAAAAAAAAAAAAAAAAATTTTACTAATCTAAATCACATCAATCTTAATAAATACTTTATACATTTGGGTATTTAATCATTTATGAGTGATATATAATTGTCATGAAGGAAGGCTGGAAGTGAAAAAACTCCATACTCTTCAGGAGTGCTGGGTAGCAGAGCATATTTTTCTTGTCATGCATTGGTCATAAGGCTAGTATAGCGGTGCCTCAGGTGTTGAAATAGATTTGTTATACATTATACAGGTTCACACGTACTCCTCTGCAGTGCGTATACAGTATGTGTATGTGGTGCAGAAGCAGCAGCGAGAGCGCGTTATTGTAACGCGAAACCTTTGTTACAAAACCAGACACGCGTGCTCACACACATGCTGCTCTCGCTCGGAGAGAATGTGCGCACTTAAAACGTGTTTCCTCTCGCTCAAACTGTGTCCTGTGCACAGTGTGAACGCTCTGATCCATTAACATGGGCTCTGAAAAAAATACGCATTACAGATAGAGTTCGTGAACTTGGAGTTATGTAGTGAGATGCCCAGTC
>NW_024875854.1:0-138 GCF_018340385.1 Cyprinus carpio
ATTGCCATTTTTAACCACTAGATGGCAGCAGAAGATCACTAATGGGCTCATTCAACTCACTTAAACAGAACTGTTCAAACGTTTTAATAGATTCATGTCAAAACATTATAAAACCACTGTTATAAAATTTAAAATCTC
>NW_024875854.1:275-721 GCF_018340385.1 Cyprinus carpio
CGGCCTAGAGACTTGAAATTTGGCCAGATTGTAGATCTCACTTTGGGGATAACTTATCAAAGTCTCGAATTCAATCGGGCTTCCAACGGGGCGCTACAAGCGCAAAAAACTAAAATTTCAGACATTTTGGTTCCTCATTCCCCGAAACCGCCAATTTATACTCAAAAACTTTACATCGGTTGTAATCTTTGGGTCAAGCCCTCGAACAAAATTTTAGTCCGAAATTTTTGCTCTACTACGTCGACGGGTTTTTTCAAGAAATTGTGTTATATCCAAACCTACTTTTGCTAACTAGTCCTAGGATTTTTAACCGATCGGAACCAAACCACCGCAGAAATATATTCTCTGACTCCCCTTCTAGATCAATAATTATCCAAAACATTTTGAAATTTTGATTTTAGCGCAAAACGGTATGCCAAGAAGCGTCTATGCTAACGTTAGCCAAA
>NW_024875855.1:0-172 GCF_018340385.1 Cyprinus carpio
AAAATCTACAATATATATCCATCTTACCATAAGGAAAATTCAAAAACCTCTCTACAAAAAAATTATTACTTTCATGTGATATGTTATAACATCTGCAGAACAGTATGTAATTTTTTTGGCTAATTTTATCAGTAAAAGAAAACATGCCTAATAATTCAGCACTCCTGAATAT
>NW_024875855.1:1657-3288 GCF_018340385.1 Cyprinus carpio
CTAATGGCATGAGGAGTTCCAATGTGTGCCAATTTTGAACTTCTTAAGCATGTTAAGGGCCTAAAAAGCCCCGAAACCTTGAAAAAAAATTAGAATAATAAATAATAATATGTAACAAGTAATCCCTAAGGGAAAACAATGGGGCTCTAAGCCCTCCAGGCTTGAGCCTAATAATATCAGCAAGCAGATACAAAGAGGGGTCCTCACACCATGGAGTGCTTTCGAGGACCCCTAATAAGCAGCTGGTAATAGGGTCCTCACACCATCGGTGCTTTCAGACTAGTAAAACTACAACAGCGATGAAAGAACCTAAGCACCGGGCTCACCACCAACCGGTAGCCATGGGAGAAACAGTGAGCGTTGGGCCATATGCTTATAAAAGGTAAATATTTGTGCCACATTTCCCTGCTTTTTGGTACTGCTGGCTATGATTATATAACTGAATATATTTGGCATGCAAAATGCCCTTTGTACAGGACTCTGCACTAAACATGCAAAGTTTCGAACAGAATCTGATACTGTATGCTTCTGCTATGTAAAAAGAAGTAATTTCCTGTTTCCAGCAGGTGACTAAGACTATAAACAAATATTGGCCTAAAGATGAGTTCAGGCCACAGGACCCATATCAAACACAAGCGCCTAAGTAAGACCAGATATTGCATGTTAGTTTTAAAACAAGTAATTTTCCTGTAAGGCAGCAGGTATGGGATTAGGATTATAGCTGAAATGATACAGGTTTTAAAATCTGGTGACGAGACTATTAGGGAATCTTGCTCAAACATGTGAAGCTTGGGAATAGATCAGACATTTCATGCTTAAAGTTAGGTTTAAAGCCAAATGGAAATTTCATTTGCCAGCATAGGTGGCGCTTTTTATACCAGGAATTGAATATTGGCCTTTAGATGTGTTCAGGCCAGGACTCTTATATAAAACATGTGAAATTTGGGACAGATTGGGCATTGTATGCAAGAGTTACAGCAACTTCCTGTTTCCTGTAGTACATTAGCAAGGCATCCTTTAACATTACCAGTAAAAGTGTTGCTAGCATGTTTGAGGAGTATTTCTAACATGATTAGCACACTGTGGCATATTTTAAGGTGTTCTTAATAGTGCATAGTAAGAAGTATGATAAAACATATCACTTCCTGTTGTCCGTAGGTGGCAATATAACTATAACCAAATATGAACATGTAGATAACTTTCAGGCCAGGACTCTAATCAAACTTGCGTGAAGCTTGAGGCGAATAGGGACATTGTATGCCGCGAGTTACAGTAATGTTCTACTTCACTGCACACGTAAGATGCTTTAACACTGAGCTAAGGTGTGGCATAGCATGTTTAAGCATGCTTCTAGAATTTTGCTAGCCTATTTAACACATTACGAAGCAAGGATGCTTTTTATTATTTGCAGGCAAGAGAGTGCATAACAGTTGTTAAGGCATGCCACTTCCTGTTGCCATCAGGTGGCGCTATGACCTATAATCAAATAAAGGCATGTTGATGTGTTCAGGACAGGACTCTTGTGACGTGTGAAGTTTTGGGCAGATGGGATATTGCTTGTACAGTTCCAACAACTTCCTTTTTCACTGCATTAGTAGCATGCTTTAGCACTTAGCTAAGTGCTACTAGCA
>NW_024875856.1:0-722 GCF_018340385.1 Cyprinus carpio
TTTGCTGATGTCTTTCCCGAGCCGCAAACATGAGGTGAGGTGTGAGCGGGTGCGGGAATGGCGTGTCACGAGTGCTTAGACTAATACATACTGTGTATACAGTGCATTTTTTAATATATAATTATACATATAGATGTTCATGTTTCTATTTTTATTTATGTGTAATATGTTAATATTAATATAGAATGAATGTAGAAAGCGGCGATTGATTTCTCTGATGAAACGCGCACGCGTTGGAGCGCAACTTCTCAAAGTGAAAGTAAAAACATAATTTAAACAATTTAAAGTGGTGTCATGACAAATAGGGTCCTCCCTGGAAATCGGGTCTCCATCAACTATCAGTTAATTATTATCCTAAAACATGTGAACGATATTAATGTAAAAACACTATATAGTGCATAAGTGAGTGCATAATGAAACAAATTAAACCATCTCTTACACTTGATTTCCTGCTAATTAATAAATAAAACTAATATCCTAAGTGAATAACTGGACATCATTCATTCGTTTAATTTATAAAATAAAACTTTGGACAATTAACACTTTTAACACATAATTGAATTTAAAATAAGTGTGAATACATGTAGGATAAGTGCAAATTCCTGTATAAACTAAGTTATCAGGCTAACTGTGTATATGAATGCTATGCTAGTACATAAGCTAACTAATACAGACATTAATGGTCATTATAACGTAGGCCTAGTTAAAACAGCATATATCAT
>NW_024875857.1:0-75 GCF_018340385.1 Cyprinus carpio
CAGATGAGACATGTGTCTGTTGTCTCACTGGACCAACCTCATAGTCCTCAAGATACTGTGGCGGTCTCCGCTGCC
>NW_024875857.1:428-624 GCF_018340385.1 Cyprinus carpio
GAACTGAATTTAGTCAGGGAATTTCACGGCTCGTTCTCTCTGAAGATGATGGCTGATGCAAGACTGGATCGCGGTGCGCGCGCACTCTGAAGCACCCCACCGTATGAGCTGCGTTCCGTCAAAATAAGAGTCTCCGCAACCGGGACGAGAGCGCTCTTATCCATCCACGTCGTAAATCAGTGTCATTAGTGAGACT
>NW_024875858.1:0-138 GCF_018340385.1 Cyprinus carpio
TGCAATTATGACTCGTCGTAATTGGAATTAAGATATCTACAATGTGATTATGACTAGTCGTAAAATGCATTGAACATATCTACAATGTCATTTTGACTAGTCACAATACACATTCCAGATATCTACAATGCTATTACG
>NW_024875858.1:238-333 GCF_018340385.1 Cyprinus carpio
TATTGAAAAATATTTGCAGATATCTTCAAATTAGTTTTGACTAGTCATAATTCCAATTCAAGATATCTTTAAATATGATTTGCCTAGTCAAAATT
>NW_024875858.1:469-1681 GCF_018340385.1 Cyprinus carpio
TTTTTAAAGATATCCAAAATACATTTGTAGGTATCTTGCAATTCATTTATATTCTAGTCAAATTACAGTTGTAGATATCTTAATTGGAATTTTGACTAGGTAAATCATATTTAAAGATATCTTGAATTGATCAAGACTAGTCAAAACCCATTTAAGATATTCGTAATTTAATTATGGGATATCCAAATCAGATTTTTTTGACTAGGAAGAATTATATTTAGAGATATCTGCATTTAAGCTTTGTGACTAGGGCGTGAATTGCAATGTAGATATCTGGAATTAACAATTTGACTAGTCAAAAATAATGCTTATAGATACTCCACAATGTGCATGCAAATACACCTTGTTGAGCCCCCACCTTAAACATTTTATTTAACCAATCCTGGCTTGGAAACTGTTGTTGTCATCCTGCAGTCTTTGTCAAGAGTTGTATAATAAAGGTCCCATGCTTTTGGGTGATTTAAACTGTTTTATAAGCAAGAAAGTTATTCTAAAAAGTATGGAAATAAAAAATGTAGCTGGAGCATGTGTAAAAGTGGTAGGCTATACAGAGAGACTTAAATAGGTATTCGGTCCTGTTTTATATCAGAATGTTGGACGGTGTGCTGTGGATTAAATTTTGTTAGCCTTTATTTACAAACGAACACATGCATAAGCCTCATGTCAGCTGTTGCAAAATATTTCTGATATATCGTTAAAAGAATCAGTTTCTATTTTACACTAAGTGCAAGCCTGCCTTGTTGTCAGAGATCACTTACACTATCGCCCACCAACATGTGATTGGAATAGTCAATGCTCATAATGACGAACACATTGCTCCGGTTATGGTGGATTAGTGGTTAAAGCGTGTACTTTCTGGTCTAATCGATACAGCATCCGCCATTTGCCAAACATTTTCTGCTTTTCAAATCTCATATCGTATCGGAAGGCATTTATTTTCAATAAAAATTGAAATAATTAAAAAGTTGAAAATAATGTTGGTAGGAGTTAGGGTAGGTGTAGGAGGCCTTTATTGTCCCAGTAGGTGGCATCCATTTAAAAATTTAATTAAAATGATCATTTACAGTCACTAAGTTATTATTGCGTACTGTTTTATAATGTACTACGATACTGAGGTGCAGATAATTGACACTATTTGAAATAAGTAGTAGAAAATCTTGCTATTTTAACATAGTGTAAATATAATCTATAGTTATTTGCACTTAGTGTAAA
>NW_024875858.1:2896-3639 GCF_018340385.1 Cyprinus carpio
CAGCGTTTCCACCGTCGGGCCAGAAGCTCCGCTGCGCGTCACTAAAACCCGCCCTTTACCCGCCTCACAGGAACAACGTCATGCAACCCCATCGTTTCACCAACAAAGAGAAGTTATCAGAAAACTAATCAGAAATAAGTCACTGGAACTAGCGCGATCACAAAACGAACATGATAACAGCGGCCTTTTGTTTGCATGCTTTAAATACTCAAATTCAAAAGCATCGATGTTTTACTAAGTGATACATTGAGCATAATGAATCAATTTATCAGGACTCAAAATTAATCACACAGAAATAAATGTATTACTATTTTATTTATTTATTTTTAACGCTTATGAAAATAGCCTGCTTATTTAGTCCAGACTGTTTCAGTTTATTTGTAGCCACAGTAGCCTACGTCACATTTAGAATGAATGATAATAACTCTATTTTTATAAAAGCTCCCGAACAAAAATCATTATTATATTTTGATGACATGCTACGCGGAGCTAAACTCTCGAGACGAGACTTATGACAGATAATATATGGTACTAAATAAATACACAATTATGGTAGAGAATAAGAAGCTGACGTCTCATTTCTCCAAGTGGTTGCATTTAGCATGTTTATTATGGTAACGTTAATGTTTAGCGTGCATAGTCTTTTACATCGCTTATAAATATTCCTGCCTTTTATGATAATTATAATCCACATCGGATCGCGTTGTTTCAAACACTCGCTGCTGACTGAAAGTGAGTTTTGA
>NW_024875858.1:3853-3938 GCF_018340385.1 Cyprinus carpio
CTGCAAATATTTTTCAATGGAAGTATCGCAAGCCGTTTTAGCATTTATAACTTGGTTTGACTATCCATAAATATAATTTCGGATA
>NW_024875859.1:0-2366 GCF_018340385.1 Cyprinus carpio
TTTTCCACCATTTAAATTACAATCATCCTAAAACGTTGAAATTGCCTATTGCTGCATCGGCATGATGCCTCCACCGCCATGCTTTAGGCCTCCATCAATTTGCTGCTGAGTGCTGGTCTCTTTAAATTGCTGCTGCAGCTATACGGCTATTAGGGGCCAAGCACCGAAGGCGTGCAGTACCCGGCTGGAAACCGCTGGCGTTATTCTTCTTCTTCTTCTTCTTCTTCCGCCGCAAGTCTATGGCAGCCTGAACCGGATTGCGGAAAGTTGTATAATTTGGCACACTCCATATACAGTCCCAGCATTAACTATAGCAAATTTGAAGTCTCTAGCTCAGACTCTCTAGCCAGCCACCACTTGTCCAAAGTTTCAATATTTGTATGCTAATAACTTTTGAACCCGTAGTTTCACAAAAATTCAAATTCTTTTTCCTTCTGAACTTTGGCTCAGTTTGAGTCGAATCGAACCCCAAAATTCAAAAATCGCAGGTTTAGTTTCTTTTTTTTCACTTATTTTCAATTGTTCAAAAAACTCTACTTTTTTCAACCTTCCTCGCCCTAGATCTAAGTTAGCCAGTCTGATTTTCATGAAAAATTACTCAGATAATCTTAAGACCATGCCGGCAAAGTGTTGCGGAAATCTGTTTATTTCGCCCAACCTGTTTCTCTACATACCACGCTAACAAATTCTACGCGGTGCAGGCCAGGTAAAAAATGCTTTGTGAGGGTTATAACTCCAAGAACGGGTTTGGCGATATTGAGACCAAACTTGTATGCGCAACAAGCATGACCTGAGTATCACCTTGCAGTGTTTCCTGACGTGCAGCGCCACTCAGCGGACAGGAGATATGAAAAATGCATATTTTTTGCTTTATAACTTTTGGAATGGTTTTGCCAAAATCACAAAAACTGGTCTCATTAGATTCGGTGGGTCGCGTTGAGTTGAATGATATCAAATTTTCCCTGCGGTCGCCATTTTAGGTGTCGGCCATTTTGAATTATCTTTCAAAATGCTGTATTTTTTTGAACGCATTATCAGACGTTACGAAAATAATTACAAAAATGTTTGCTCCATGCCCTGAAGCTCAAAAGTTTGGTGGCAGCGCCACCTTGTGGTCAAAGTTATAATGAAATATCTTAAATATGCTAATAACTTTTGAAAAAATTAGACTATTGCAATAAAAGTCATGATTCTATATTATTTGGGTCATGCCGGTGAACATTGATACCAATTATTCCAAAATTGGCCATACTTCCTGTCCGCCATTTTGATTAAAGTTGAAAAACCTACTTTTTTCGAACTCCTCCCTAGATCATCGTTAGTCCGATTTTCTGCAAATTTGGTCTAGATCATCTTCAGTCCAAGCTGACAAAAAAGCTATGGATTTCATGTTGATATGTGAAACGGTTTTTGTTTAGGCGCATCTAACGAATTTAGCTAAGTAAGATGTAAAAAATACATCTGAGGAGCTGTATCTCGGCAAAGTTTTCTACATATTTGCACCACAGTCTTGTATGTGCCATTGTCACCTTGTGACTGACCATGCCACACATCAATTTATTAACAGCGCCACCTATTGGTCAAGAGTAATAAACCATTCATTAACCATTAATAAATACACTTATAAAAAAAAATGTTAACTTCTTATAGCATTAGCCTATATTGAAATGAAACTGGTCTCAAAATATCTTTGGTTTATGCCGACAACATACAGATATCAAATAATGCCAGAGTAAGCTGAACTTCCTGTCCGCCATTTTTGATTTATGCGACGAAAACCTAACTTTTTCGAACTCGCTCATCAACCGCTAATATCCATTTTCACCAAAATTGAATCAGATGATCTTCAGACTGTGCTGACAAAAATGTTATGGATTTTGCATCGATGAACAAAACCGTTTTTCGCATACCACAGCGGCAATTTCCAGCATGATGCCAAAATGACTCTCTTCAGCCTGTATCTTCTGCAATGCTTTTGGCATACTGGACACCAAAACTTTGTGTGCGCCATTCTCACCTCACACAGAACACACCAAAAATGGTGATCACAAGCGCCACTTATTTGGTCAAAAGTAATAAACCATTTAATCATAATACTAGTGCTTTTATTTGTTTTCCACCATTTTCAATTACAGTCATTCTAAAATTGCTGAAATTGCTCATTGTGCATTGGGTGTGATGCTCCACGCCATGCTTAGCTCACTCAATTTGCGGCTGGAGTGCTTGGCCCGTAATTGCTGCTTGCAGCTATATTTCTTCTTCTTCTTCTTCTTCTTCTTCTTCTTCCGCCCTCGTTATTATTATTCTTCTTCTTCTTCTTCTTCCGCCGCAAGTCTATGGTAGCCCATAGAACCGATTGCGGGAAA
>NW_024875860.1:0-162 GCF_018340385.1 Cyprinus carpio
AAAGTAATGGTACTTAGGAGATTACAGTTTTTGCATAAATACTATATTGGGCTTTATTAAAGTGTATGAAAATAGAATGCATGTATATGCATTTTATAATTATGCACATAAATGAAACATTTTAAAATCTTTGAACAGATATTGAAGTATTTGCTATCCTGT
>NW_024875860.1:425-1297 GCF_018340385.1 Cyprinus carpio
TTGATAACTATATGAGTTGATAAATAATTTTTTTGCAATTATAATACATAAACTATATAATGATGACAAAATTACAACAGTTATTTTTTCTATAATATTTACTATTGATAATACAAAATATAGACATACAAAAAAGCAGCCAAGACTTAATGATTTTCTCATTTTTTATAGATTAAATTGAAATAGAAAGCAGCAGGTAAAATGCAGTCACTTTAATATCTGCAATCAGCATCATGATTCATTTCCTCGATTTATTTTTCTACAGCTTATATTCCGCGTGGCTGTTTTCGCTTATATCTCGCTAAACTATCATGTATTTTTAAAATAATCTCTTATGTGATTTGTCCGTTCTTTAACCTAAGAGATAGAATCAAGCGTCACTCATGGCGCAGAAATTCGGGAGGTAATGGCTTTTTTCTTGCCTTAAGACAAAAAAAAAATAACACCACCAGCGCTCATTTTATCTCTATAATATATTCTTCTAATTGTTTTGTACTGATTCGCAAGAGTGTTTTAATGTAAAAGGAGCTATAGTTTCAGTATGAAGACCTCCCTATGCCAGTGTTGAAGTCTCGAGTCAGCTGTAGAGTCTGCTGCAAATCATTCAATTTCACAATTTACCAGCTCACAAAAAATCTGAATTTAGCCTTCTATGGTGTGTGTGTTCTAATGGGTGGATTTCAGTGCAATCAAGCGTAATATTTTATTTTTAAAAAAAGGTCTTAAACAGGAATAAAGTTGTTTGTTGTGAGGTCAAAGTAGAAGCTCCCTCAAAGGTCTCTCGCTGTTGTCGTGGGGCTGAGATGACGAAATCCTTCTCATTTTCACACTTCCAACAGAAGCTGAAAAACACCAACTTTAGCTCTTGGTTT
>NW_024875861.1:0-1138 GCF_018340385.1 Cyprinus carpio
AACCTTGATGACGAGCTCACCGAGCTTTGCTGAGAGATTATGATTCTGAAGGTCTGTTGTTTGTTTTCACATGCAAAAAAAAAAAAAAAAAATCTAAATGACACCTCTTTTTCCCTATTGCCACAAATAAGGCAATATGATTTCATTTTATTTGTATTTATTTATTTATTTATTTTACCAATTTTATTTACCATAGATCTGTATACTCTTGAAGAAAGCAACATTATCTGTAGTCAGAGGTCATAAACACTATTATAGATAAAAGATTACCAACATTACTTTCTCTGATAATGGTTTTGGTTTAATCATATGGTTTCACATGGACACTTAGCTGGAGTAATGTTACAGTAAACAGAGGTAAGGCCCACCCATATTAAGGCTGGTCCAACAACATCCAGTTGACCTTCATGGAAATTCCCTTTTGGGCTCATCTGGCTGCAGAATCATGTCTGATCTTCTAGCAAGTGTTTCTTAAGTACATATTTATAAATATGCAATCATTATGTCTCAATTATTGAATTTGTTTATGTTTGCAATTTGATAGCCATAAAAAAATGGTAACATCTCTAATATAATCGTAGCATCAATGTTCACTCAAAGTGAGTTCTGCAGATGGTTCTCTCAGTGTTGTGGTTTGGTAGGAGGTGTACCTTGTAGTGGAAGTCACAGCATTCTGGGTTGCATTTTATTGTGGTTCTCATTTTCTCATGAGCCATATGTAGTAAAAAAATTTAAATTGAAAAATGGTTACAATACGCCTCACATTTTCATGTGTGTTGCATTGGCTTCTTTACCTCATCACTTAGACACATTGTTGTGCGTTGCTGACTGTAAAGCTGCTTGGGGGTGTTAAGAGGCCTGATAAGGATGAGCTGATGGTTGTGGTTTGACTTCTGCTCTGTTTCTGCTCCTATAGTTTTAACCAGGCAGGGAGAAGATAGTTATTCTTATTCTGCATATGTAGTTTCATAAACCTCAAAATACCTCCACAAGAGCACAAGATTCACAGCAACATGCGCATGNATGTAGTTTCATAAACCTCAAAATACCTCCACAAGAGCACAAGATTCACGGCAACATACGCATGTCATTTTCATTTACTTCCCTTCTTAGAAAACCTGTTCAATGTCACATTAAA
>NW_024875862.1:0-3256 GCF_018340385.1 Cyprinus carpio
CGGAACCAAACTTCCCGAATTTTGGTTCCGCCCCTAAAGATCGTCACCTTGTGACCACTTGCATATATAGTGAAACAATAGGTCAAAAAAAAATACAGCCCCCTAGTGCTAATAAATGAAACTTACACCTAATTGTTTCATCTCTATGCTAACCCCTGCAGATGAAGGCAAGGGGCATGGAGGTCACTCTATGCAATGTGGGCATACCCACAATCTGACCACTGGTGGGACACAATTATTCAGGATTTCACCCCTTTGCATAACTCCTGCAGAATTTCTTTTGAGTGTCCCCTGTAGAATCATTTGAGATACATCTGCAGTCGTAAGTGAAGCATGTCATGGGGGAGAAGGAACTACCGCTTTGTGTGTGTCCCAGCGTCTGGAAATCATGTTGCAGTTGCTATCTGAAACTGGCCACATGGCCATCAGGACCATCAGCAATCTTTTTTTAAAGTAGGCCCCAGCACTGTATGAATTCTGCAACACAGCTCATCGGCCAGGTGGAGTTTCCCTGTCCACACCTTAGATTTCCCCGATGCTGACAAGCTGTTAGAAATGGCCTCTTTCTATTAATAATCATCGTGAGAAAACATGACATAAATGTGGTGCAACTGATGGAACCTTATATTCCAATAATTGCAACCAGAGGACTACCCATGAGACTATTTCAACGGAAAGGCTTGCATTCCCATTGTCCCGCAAAGCCATTGTGGGATGGCAAAAAGTCTTTGGGATGTTTTTGATTTGGCTATCCAGGGAGTGCATGATCACTATGCTAGAGACCAAAATTTTTGTGGGACGCCTCTAAGTGATGAGGAATTAATAGGGCAAACAAAGTGACCATCTGTGGCTGCAGGATGTCGGATACACATCTTTCGGATAGGGTGATCCGCATACCCCCATGCAGAATTGGTTCATGAAGCCCCCCTTTTTCTGACACTGGCAGATCGACCCCTGAACAACACACCTACAATTACGGGCCTCAGGAAGTGCACCGCACCGGGCTGTGTAGATGTCTTTTGGTAACATTGTGACGCATGGAGGTGCCTCCCAAAAAAGAGAAAGGACTGCAAGCTGGGAGCTGAGCAAGAAAAATTTCAGGCACTGGATCTGCTGTGTGCTCCATAACATTTGTGAGAGCAGCATGGTGATACTTTTCACTCAAGAGCACCCAGACAGGACTGTAAACATTCGAGCTCCCTGCTCAGCATTTCCTGTTCTGGCATTGCCCTGAGCATGCTAACAGAGAGGGGGCTGACATCAGAGCTGCATTAATGAACGCATTTAACAGAGGGAATAGGGTGGATTCTTTTTAAATTGTTTTATACAGCACCAATGCTGTATTTGAGGACATAAGTAATCTGTCAGTGAATTGTATTGTATCTTCGTGATATTTATTAAAAGAACCTGAACCAGACATTTGTATTCCAAACATGTTTATTTAAAAAAAAGACTTAATACAACCCTTTATAAAAAACTTAGGAAAAATATAAAGTGCAGTAAAATTTAAAATAAAATGTAAATAGTTTTATAAAAAATAAAAAAGTGTACACCAAAAACAAATGTGTGGATTTATTTGCAGTCATTTTTATGCGATTATGCTCTCCATCACAAGCTACCATGCGACCCATAAGTCCAAGAGAACGGGTGTCCACTAGTGATGGGAAGTTCTGATCATTTTACCGACTCAGACTTTTGAGTCCTCTTGCTCAGCAAAATGAACGAATCTTTTTTCGAGTCATTTTGTTTCATTACTCTACTTTCATTTTAGCAAAATGTACTTAAAATGTTACGTGTGTTACTTCCCCAACACATCTACTACTTTCATACACAAATGTTGGATCACACTACAAAACAATACAAAACTACAATGCTATAAGATACTGAAAAGATTAACTTCATTCTTACCTGGGTCCTCAGTTTATGATAAGCTTCACCTCACCACTTGTCTGGATAAGTCTCACCGGCCTCAGTTTATGATAAAGCTCACCTCACCACAGGTTTATTCGACAAGTCATCGGTTTACGTACGGTGCAGGTATTCATCACCTGATGACCCATACGCTAAACCAATGCAGTCTCGAGCCGAAAAGAGAATTGATTAGTTCATCTCATGAGTCTTTCGGGTTTTTGAGTCGCTCCTTAATCGGATAGACCCATACCGCCAAACCTGTGGTCTTCAACCTTTTTTAATCACCGCGACTCTGGCGGGATCCAAGTGCAGTCTGCAGGCCGCTACGCATAATATTTCATTATTATTACCTCACCAATAATGAACCAACCTGATTTATAGTATTATAGCCTAAATATTATGATATCTAAGGTAGATTACATTCATTGAAATAATAAAAAAAAAAGTCACCAGCTCTCCTTAAATAAAACACCTGATGCTGTCGGGAGTTGACCAATTTTTGTGGTGGCTCGAAAGGGTAGCAGCACAATGAAGTTGCGATTGTAAGATGTTGTCTGTAAAGCCGCGTTCAGACTGCACGATTAGCCCAGTTTTTGGCTCGCCGACAGGTTTTGAGAAATCCCCGACAAATGCCCGAAATCACAGGCAAATCGGTGCTCGTTCACGCGAGTGACAATCACGCAGTGTGGAATGAGTCCAATCCAGACGTCGACTCTGAGGAATCACCCGTTAGATAGTTGGCATGCTTAACTATCTCGGACTGGTCGCGATTCAAATCATGCTGTGTGGAAAGTGTTCGACCTGAAAACTAACGCCGCGATGACTGACGCCCTAACAAGAGCAAGAGATACCAGAGAGCGGGGAGTATGGGGCAGGGGAAAAGAGAGAGATATCTCTCTCAAAACAACGCGCATAAGGGCGCGGGGAAAAAAGGCGGCGCCGACACAGAACACCCGGGGCAGGTGCCCGTCCTGAACCGGACGCGCTCATGCGGGCGCTCTCGAGCCGGTCGGGACCCAGGCGGCCGTCGCGACCAGGCGCGCGCCACGCCGCGCACCTCTAGTTAGTCCAGGGGGGCCCGCGACGCCTGCGTGAGCGCTCGTACCCGGCCGGACGCGGCGCGCTGGCGGGGCTGCCGCGGCCCGAGCACGCGACGCGAGCGCCGCGCCGTCCGCCTGCACCGCCGGGACGAGCCCGCGAGCCGCGATAGGGGGTGGGCTATGCTTCCATTATTTCACCATAGCTTTCAGTTTATTCTTCTGGCTTATAACGCTGCATTTTTCGATTATATTCTGTTTTTCACGCTAATTTTTCATTATTTTCATGCCAGAACACTAGCCTGTTA
>NW_024875862.1:3346-3425 GCF_018340385.1 Cyprinus carpio
CAGCAAGCATGGCTTTGTTTCAGAAAAAGGCTTCTTCTCGGTCTATTTGGACCCAAGAAATGGAAGAAAAATTAGTAGA
>NW_024875862.1:3505-3679 GCF_018340385.1 Cyprinus carpio
ATTGTTTCCTTGTCACATCTCGCTTGTGTTTGGTTGTGAAACGTAGTTTGCATGCCAGACAGAGTTAGGTGATATATCTGCAAAGATGAGAGATCCAGAACCCTGCAGAATCAAACAAGGCAAGGCAAGGCAAGTTTATTTATATAGCACATTTCGTACACAATGGTAATTCAA
>NW_024875862.1:5155-11314 GCF_018340385.1 Cyprinus carpio
TACTTCGTAGTTACGTATTGCTATAGATTATTATTATATTCTCGTGCATTTATTAAAGAACCTGAACCAGACATTTGTATTCATAAAATGTTTAATTTAAAAAAGACTTAATACAACTCTTTATAAAAAAACAGAAAAAATGTAAGTGCAGTAAATTAAAAATAAAAATGTAATAGTTTTATAAAAAATAAATAATTGTACACAAAACAATGAAAAAAAAAAAAAGGTGGTATGATTTATTTTTGGTCATTTTTTGGGATTGTGCCTTCATCACGCTACCATAAGCCCCATAGAGATCAAAGAAGAGAAGCAGGTGTCCACTAGTGATGATGGGAAGTTAGGATCATTTTACCCGACTCAGACTTTTGAGTCTCGTTCAGCAAAATGAGCGAATCTTTTTTTGAGTCATTTTGTTCATTTCATTCATTTTAGCAAAATGTAATTAAAAATATTACGTGTTACTTCCCCAACACATCTACTACTTATAAGCGTTGATCACACTACAAACAATACAAAACTACAATGCTTTAAGATGCCCAAAGATTAAATCATTCTTTACCTGGGTCTTCAGTTTATGATAGTTCACCTCACCCTTGTCTGACAGAGTCTTGGGGTTCAAGGCATTCCTTGATCACGTGACAGACCCATACTCTAAACCAAGGATGTCAAGCTCAGTTCCTGGGCCTGGTCTGCACAGTTTAGATATAACCCTAATTAAACACACCTGATCCAGCTAATCCCAATCATTTAGACTTATTTGAAAACTACATGATATGTGTGCTGGAGCAGGTTAGAACTAAACTCTGCAGGACTCGACCCTCCAGGAACTGAGTTTGACACCCCTCATTAAGCCAATACGGTCTGAGCGAGGAAGAAATTGATTAGTTCATCACATGAGTCTTCCCGGTTTTGGTAATTCCTTAATCGCGTGACAGACCCATACACTAAACCCGATGGTTCTCAACCTTTTTTTTCCACCGGGCGCACTATGGTCAAGTGCAAATCTACTTGGGCATACGCGCTATCATTTACCTCCTGTCTGAACCAACCTGATTTATAATATTATAGCCTAAATATTATGATATCCTAAAGTGATTACATTCATTGGGGAAATAATAAAAAAAAAAAATTCTACTCTCCATAAATAAAAAACACCTGATGCTGCTCAGAGAATTTGACCAATTTTGTGAAATGGCTCGAAAGGGTAACAGCACAATGAAGTTAGATTGTAAGATGTTGTCTGTAAAAGCCGTTCAGACTGCCGCGATTAGCCCAGTTTTGGCTCGCCGACAGGTTTTGAGAAATCGACAAATGCCGAAATCACAGGCAAATCGGTGCTGGATTCGCATGGTGACAATCGCGTGTGAATGACAAAACGCGTCGAGAGAGGCCCGTTAGCAGATGTTGGCATGCTTAATATCTGGACTGGTCGTGATTCAAAATCATGCTGTGTGGAAAGTGTTCTGACTGAAAACTAAAATTGGCGATGACTGACAGCCAATGAAAGAGCAGATACAGAGCAGCGAGATGGGGGAGGGTTATAGACCACAATAGAGATTGCTAATGTGTGTGGAGTCATCATGGCATTATTCAGTGAGTAAGCGCCTTAAAAGCATTTTGGGGAAACGGCGGCACAAACATACTTGTATGAACTTCTATGCATGGAGGAAGAGCGCTATTAACTGGAATAGAAGTGGCGTCAAAGCTTAAGAGCGAATATCCTTTTATCGTTTTCCAGCGTGGAAAAATAATAGTACAAAGCCATGTTTCGGGGTGACAAATAGTTGGCAGATGGCATGGATAGCGGCAGTGAGGCCCAGTACCTTAGATAACGCTCCGCACCACACGCGTGGTGTGTTCAAGCATTTCACAAAAGGTAAGTTACAATTACTCTCTGTAAATGTTATGTTGTGGAAAAGCAAAAAACCAGCGTGTTTTGTTTGACTTAACAGACCATTAACTTAAGTTACACCAACGTGCTAAAGCATGCGTTAATCAGTTTTAAATGTTGTACATCTGGGCTACATAGCAATTTATTTGGTGACTCTGTTTGCAGGCAAACCTGCCTATGAAAATGTTGGAGTGTGATCCTGACTGGACCCCTTCTCTGTACCTAGATCATACTGAGGTCAAGCTTCTGAACGGTTCAAGCCTTTTTTGGAGAATTAACCTGCATGCTCACATCTAATATGTAAATGTTTATTGTTTTCCAAAGATTTTTTGTAATGTCTCTTCTCACATGTAATGATTTTTTTAGCCATGTCTGTAAATAAAATACACAAAGACTGAATGGGGAATTCTGCCTCCTTTATCTCTGTATTAGAAGAATTATTGCAAAATCAGTATTTCTTTAGTTTGCAAACACAATTACATAACTTAAATAGTAGTAACAATCCAACTTAATTTCAGTTGCTACATATTTAACATGTAAACACATTTAGATGAATACATTTACATTATTAAAGTCCATAGAAAACCGTGTGTGTATGCACTAACTGCCAATCATGTGATTTGTAAATATGGGTGCTGGAAGTTGGGCATGGTTTGGCTGATCCCTTGACCAGTCGCTCTGCTTTCGTGGGATCAGTCCTTTGATTCCCTTTTTTTCTGCTGCGTCATATCTGCGTCTTTTGCATTAGGATTTGGATTTTAGAGCGGTATGGTAGGCAATGTTTTCTTTAGTGCGCTGCATTTTTTCGATTATGTTATTCTGTTTTTCCGCATTAATTTTTTTCATTATTTTCATGCCCAGAACGCACTAGCCTGTTATGCCAGCCAATGTAAACTGGCCAAACATACCCATAATTCTTTCGTTCTGATGACGTTGCGTAGTTGGTCACATGTCTTAGCAATCTCTATATCAGCAAGCATGGCTTTGTTTCAGAAAAAGGCTTCTTCTCGGTCTCTATTTGGACCCAAGAAATGGAAGAAAAATTAGCGGTAGAGGTGGCAGGAGCACCGTGTCTGTTTGACATTTCATCTGAGCTATCCCAGTCTCGTGAGAACTCGGTCTTGCAGTGATATAGCATTGTTTCCTTGTCACATCTGCGGCTTGTGTTTGGTTGTGGCGTGGTTGCATGCCAGACAGAGTTAGGTGATATATCTGCAGAGAGATCGAACCTGCAGAATCCACACTGAAGATACTGAACGAACAGGTCGGTGTTTATTCTTCGTGCGTCACTAATGAATCTGAAGGTAATAAAGCTTCAATAAGAGATTTATATTTGTTGTAAAAAAATTGCTTTTTTCAATAATATTTATGTTAGATAATTGTGCAGTTGATCAGAAACATATTTAATAGTTCTCTCTCCCTTATGAGAAATTTGTGCATTTATAATGTTTTTAAAAATAATTATTTTGAAGAACGGTACCTAATTCATGTGTAAAGTTTCAGAGAAATAATAAAAAAAAAAAAATCAAAATTACCAAAAAAATTTTTTAACAATTGACCTATTGGTAACGTGTTTAGCTAGTTTTAGACAGAGAGATACCTTTGCTGAAGCACAAGATGAGACATTAACACATTTTGCTTGAGCAGCATGAAAATTGTAAACTATATGAGAGTATCACAACCAGAAAAACCAACATTTTTGTCTACATTGGGATTGGGGGTGAATGCTTTGGGACATTTTGCTCCGTTTTTGTTTGGGTTTATGGAAATAGGTTAAAATAAATTCCATTGCCTATCCTTCCTCAGGGTACCTGAGACTCCACTCTTACAAGTACCCCAGACACATAATTTTTAAAAATTTTTACCACATAAACCCCCATAAAAATGATCTGAGCTTTGGATCTTCCAATTTCTCTATGGCGTTGTTTCTCTATGGCTTGAAACCTACAGATTTTCTAGCAGAACCCCTATGCTCCCCATGCAACTGATATCTGACTGCCATTGGCTCATCTGTGTTTGAGGGGAGGGGCTTACCTATAATGGCCGTCAATTGTCTACTTTACACTGTTACTAAAAATGAATCGATTTTACTTTTATTTCGAAGTTGATTGAAAAAAAACAAGGGAGAAAAGAAGAACTGAGTGAAGCTGAGGAGAAAAAATCATGTGACAAGAAGTTCAGATAAACGTGCTTGAGTTGTTCTCAAACTAAAACAGAAATATTTAAATAAAAGAAGTCAAGAAATCTTCTCACCTGCACTCAGTGTGGAAAGAGTTTCACACAATCATCAAGCCTTTAAGGCACACATGAACATCCACACTGGAGAGAAAAACCATATAAGTGTTCACACTGTGACAAGAGATTCAGTCGGGTCAGGACTGCCGCTGAAACAGCTTACGAGAGGTTCCACACACTGGAGAGCAAACCGCATTATGTGATCAATGTGGGGAAGAGTTTCACACTAAAATGACACCTTACAGACCACATGAGAGTTCATACTGAGAGAGGAAACCATTCACTTCTGTGATCAGTCTTGGGAAGAATTTCTCACAATCAGCAAATCTTAAGAAACACATGGAACATTCACACTTTGGAGAGAAGCTTTCGTTCACATGTCGCGATCCAATGTGGCAAAAAACGTTTTTGTGGGCTTTATACCTGAAGAAACACCTGAGAGTTCATACAAAGGAGAAGCCACATTCATGTCAATCTGTGTGTGGAAAGAGTTTTCTTTCATGTCTACAATATTTAATACTACACCAGAAAATACATACTGCTGTGAGAGAGTACATGTGCTTTGAAGGTGTGAAAAGACTTTTACTACAGCAAAGTGTTTTAAAACACACATAAGAGGGATCCACACTTTGGAGAAAAATCCCATAAAGCGTTCACACTGTGACAAGAGATTCGTGCGATTCATCACATCTGAAAAGACATGAGAGGATTCACACTGGAGAGAAACCATATCACTGCAGTGTTTCAATCATTCATCTGCTCTACACAGACATACAAAAAACATTCACAGTAAGTAGATAATCTTCGGATCCAGCACTTTCAGGTCTGATGCTGCGTCCAAATGTGACACAATAATGCATTAAGTATTAAAATATCATCTGGATAAATCTCTCATAACAAGTGACATGACAAAGAACATTATCTGAAGTTTTCACAGTTAGTAAAGTTCATCTTCATCTTCAAAACTAGCAGATTCAACTGTGAGATTCAGATCAACTCAAAAATGGAGTTCCTCCCCAAAAGAACAATGTCACAAAATTTTATTCTTGTATATAAATTTGTTTCATGATATAAAGGATATCATTGTGTGTTCTTATGAGTTTCATATTATGTTCAGTTGTCTTATAATGCATGAATCACTTGTAGTTTGCTGACACTTTCATGAAGGAAAGTAGCTTTTACAAACTGTTTTTTTGTTCAGTAAGCAGAAGAGGCTGTAACACTTTAAGAGAGACAGATTTATTTTTAACATTTTCTCTCATTGTTGTTTTTTAAATAAACTAATTCTATGATTTAATTTAGAAAAATGCAGATGCAGATATATAATTTCACAAGTGTGTAATTTGTAACTGATTCTTCTGTAAGTATAGATTGTATCTAAAACCCGGTATTAAACAAGTTTAAAGCTAAAATAGCAGAAAGTATATAGTATTTATAATCTCTGATCTGGTGATGGGTTCTGCTTTCGGTACTGGAGAAATTATGAAACCATTTACAGTTTATTATTGCTACATAAATGTTATCATTCCAACTGTTTGTATATGTGATCATATCAAGGCATTTGTCTGCAATGTGTTTTCATTATTTGCAATCCAAAAGTGAGATATACAGTATCTTGCACTTTAGGGCTGTGATTAATCTAATTTTATTTTCAATTTCGAGTTTGGCTTTGGTGAAGCTGATATATTGGAGAAAATCTGATGTGTGAGTATACTGGATCTATACATTAGCTCTTAATGTGACAGCAGCCTAATAATAGAGTCATCAGAAATCTGATTTCAGTTCAAAGTGAAGTGAAGTGACTTCAGAGTGAAGCAGATACACGAGGAGCACGTCTGTCTGATGTCCACACTGAGCTTTCTGAACTGGTTTCTGGTGTTTAGCTCTGAATGAATCATGAGGATCAAACAGTGAACACAAAACACCAATTCTGCTTCTTCACTGAGATCTCATACATTAATGCTGAAGGGGTCACTGTTAGATGAAAAACACAAGACAGGATGAACACATTGCTATTGAGCACATACACAGAA
>NW_024875863.1:0-11129 GCF_018340385.1 Cyprinus carpio
CCAACGTTGGGATCCAATGTCAGTATGACGTTATATTGACGTCCAGTGCCTGCTGGGAAGCTTGCTTTTGATCAGGTCTCTTCAGTTAATATTCCCTGCAGTTACTACAAAAAATAACACGGTGAAGTGGTCAATGCAAACATTTTACTTGAACTTACTTTCTCATTGTCCCCAAAGCAACTTGCTAGTTCAGTCAGAAGTATAATAAAGATGATTTCACTGTCTTGGACTCCAACCACTGCTCAGTGTTCACAGGTGTCTGAGTAATGTCTGCCATTCCTTCAGCTTCTGTTGGTTACTACAAAACATAGAAATATTAAAAAAGAAATCTGTAGCATGTTAAGAGAAATAAATCAGCATCCCCGTGTGTCTTACATCCTGAGGAAGAAGCAATTAAAGTAAAGTGATGAACTATGATGCTGTGTTTGTGTTGTAGTCACGTGAGTTTTAAGCAGAGAGATGAGCATCTGTATAGTCTTTATATTTAGCATCTGTAAAAGCAGGATTAGAGATATTGCAGATGATCTCAAGGCACAAACTGATGCATATATGACTACAGTACATTCTCATTCATAAAAATAGCTGAAACTAGCTAATGCATTTAGTTGAGGTTATTTGAAAATAACGACCCACTTAAACAAATCTTCACTCTTACATACTTTAGCGAGAAATATGGAAAAAAATACGTTTTTCTTATTGCAACTGCATTAACAAAAATATAAGAGTATTGGAAGGTAAAAATACAAAACAAACTATATGCTTTGTATGCTGGACCACTGTGATTATCATCCTCATCTTCTCGTCTGTTGGTGGGTTGGGTTGCTCGTCAGTTTTTCTACAGGGTAAGAAAACTCTAAGTAGACCTATAACAATTCGATCAAAATAAAACTATAATCGTTTATTATATTAATTTTTTTAACTTAGGTTCACTTCACAAAGCCGTTCGCTGCAGTCTCACACGTGAGGTGAAGGTTTGCGAGTTCATATGAGCCTGCGCTAGTAAAAGACAAGAAATGCTCAACGATGCTTACCAGAAGTGTTTTATCGAAATGAGTTCATACATCCATATATCTTGGTAAATAATCCATTGTTTTGTTTGCATCCAAACTGCCCAAACATGGCGCACAGGTATGAGACTCCGCACACGCTGCGCGAGTGAAGGTGATACACATGAGCGCGCAATGAAGCGCGTTCAAAATACATAAAAGCAAACGTATATAAAAATGACCTGCTGCGTTCCATAAATATAGATTTGATATTGTTATGAATATTAGAGAACGTTCTGTCCTATAAAGCACTTTTTTGTTTTTACATTGTATCGCAGATAATTTGTTTTTGACAAATTCACGACATTAGACGTATAATTAACATTATAAGATACTGTAAAGATCTTAAGCCAAGTTTAAAATAGTTTTATGTTATTTATTGCTATATTAAAGAGCAGGTCATATGGGTTTTTGAAAAATCTCTCTTTTGCAGTTTATAATGTAGCTATCCTTAAATGAAAACAATCTGCAAAGTTTGTTAATCAAAAGTGCATGATAAATAAAGATGTGATACTCTCAAAGATGTAGGGGATAATACAATATTGGGACACTTTAGTACCATCTGACCTGCTCTTTAAAATTGTCCCCGCAATATTGTGATGGAGTCCCTTATATCAGGTTTACCATGCATCCTAAGGTCAGAAAGAAACATTGTTATTTTCTCCAGAATATACATTTAATATTCTGAGATATATAGAATATACATTTAATATTCTCAGAATATACATTTAATATTCAGAAGCCACTTGGGGCGGATAACACTCAGCTAACAGGGGAATATTCCCATAGCTTTCCTTAACAGTATGTAAAAGTTATGTGAAATGTTAGAAAAAACGTTCCCTCGACATAATGTTTTCTGGGTTTAGGTCTTATAATCGTTTTATAGTTAAAATACATTGTCAAAAGGAGCTGTGTAAAATCGCTCCCATAACAAGGCGCTCTTGCAATGTCTTTATGATGTTATTTTTATGACTGATGATTTCTTGCTCAATGTTGAAGGAAAGCGTTCTCATGGCGTTCTTGTAAGCGTCTTTATGATGTTATTTTAATTGACTGATGTTCTCATAATGTTGAAGGAAAGCGTTCTCATAACAGCGTTCTTTGTAGCGTCTTTATGGTCATTTTTTGTGCGATGACTGATGTTATCGCGCTTAATGTTCCTGTAGCGTTCGCCAGAAGACACCCGCAAAAAATGTTCTCAATACATTAAAAAACTTTGCCGTTCTAAAAGTCGTTGCAAAACATTCGAGGAAATAGCGTTTTCATAACTTAAGGAAATGTTGGTAAAGCGTTGCGAGCAACTCATTCTTGTTAGCTGAACAGGCGCCCGCCGAGCCGAGTCTGAGCCGGAGGGCTGGCGGGGCCAGCAGAAAACGTTTGCATGCAGCTTTGACTGGTTCTCAATGTCGCTAAAGATATTTTGCGTTAAGCTGGCATCAGTACCAATGGCTGACCAATTTCATAAAGACGATACAAGAACGTGTTATGGCATCAGTCATTTCCTTCAACATTATGAGTGGTGGCAGGGGGGCTAGTGGGTTTTGGCCGAGTCTGTATCACGGAGAGAGACGAGGGATCGAGCAGAGCGAGGCGTAAGGTGGCAAGTGCACATAACGAACACTCAGTTGTGTTCAGTAATGGCGGTACATGAGGCGTTTCGCGGATAAAACCGGAGCCCGGCAGAGAGAGAGCGAGGACGAGCTTGGACCTCGTGTTAACTGTGGCAATGAGTGACCACGACCAGATTCGTGCTGAGTTATTCTGGATATTATTGTGCAAACGGGCACCTGTTGAGGCGCTTGATGCGCAGGATTGTTTATTGCTTTATTTTGAGAAAGAAAAATGAGTTGTCCCCAGCCACAAAGCCGACCCCTGTCTTCTTGCCTCCTGAGCATAAACTGTGTCGAAACTCGCTCACACTGGTGCCCGAACGCGGGAAGGAGGAAGATCGTCGCCGCCATGCAGATCCCCGTCAGGCCACACCATTTGCGGACACATCCAGTCACTCGTCGGGTCTTAACCAAGAACAACATCAGCACATGCCTGGCGATCAAGGAGGAGCAGGAGCAAACTGGCTTCGACTGAGGGTCCTCCGAGACCAGGCACGGAGACCGCGAGATGTTTCCGGAGCTGGGTAGAACAGGAGGGTCGGGTGCCAGTCCCCTCGTACAAGGACAGTACAGCTCCTCTGCCCGCTCAACAAAATGGGTCCCTCAGGACGATCCGGGCGGCTTCCCTGGATCTTCTTCGAGAAGTGCGGCAGAGGCTCGAGGATGGCCCCCCGGGGAGTGGGCCCATGCGCTGATCCCTCTGCTGTCAGGAGAAGCGCAGGTAGCCGCCCACCAACTGCCAGTCCAAAGGTTCAGGACCCTGACCTTGGAAGAGCACAGCAGCTCCGGATACTCCTGCCGCATAATGGTTGATGGCCGACAGTAGCGCGACGTCTAGGATGTGATCGATCGTGTGGTGCGGAGAGCAGTTCGATGGCCAAGCTGGCCAAGAAAGACGGCGCCAGCGTGGTCCAGTGCCACCAGCCTCTAACGTCACTGGAACAAGGCCCATCCAGCTGGCGGAAGGACCAAATGGTGGCATGTTCCAAGGGGTCGGCGATACCCTACCATCGGCAACTCTCTCTCCTCTTTCACCTTCCCTCTCCCTCCCAAACTTGTATCCTCTTCCTAGGTCCCGGTGAAGGGCTTCCGCCGAAGCCAGCACCCCAGGTGGAGGACGGGTTATGCGGGCCAATCTGCAGCGGCGCCCCGGCTCCTCCAGCGGGAGGGAGTTGCCCACGGGACCCTTCCCACAACGCTGCCCTTTCCGCTCTCCTCCCCGCAATCGCTTGACCCCTTCCGGCCGCCACGCGCGGCGGTTAAAGTTGGGTCGGCTGTTGGCGCTGCGGGGACCCAGGACATTCATTGATAGATGTCCATGATGTCGGTGGCGGACACCGCTGCCGCGTCCCCGACGCCCGCTACAGGCTCACTCGTCCAGCTCGCCTTGGACCCACTTCAGTGAGCCGCCAGAGCGGTAGGTACATATCAGCTTGGTGGATTCGGCCCTGTTGGCAATCCTCCTTGCGGGACCCAGGACATTTCATTGATAGATGTCCAGTGATGGAGAGTGGGGACATTGATCCCGGGTCCCCGGTAGCGCCACAGAGCTGCTTTTCGGTAAAGCTGGCCTATACCAAATACCAGTGAGTAGTCAAGGGGGGGTACATATCAGCAGCTTTGGTGGATTCAGGATGTAACCAATCCTCCCATCCATCAAAGTCTGATTCATCGTTCCCCCGTGCCGCGCGCATCTGGATACAGCACGCATGGTTAAAGGTTAGGTGTGTCCATGGGGAAGTGGTGAAATTATCCTATTTTGCCTGTGGATATTCAATTCAGGGGCAGAAAAGCATAGCGAATAGGGAGGGTGGCAGTTAATCCGCACCTCCGGCATCCAATAATTTTGGGTACTAATTGGCCCTTATTTAATAAATTATTGGGAGTATTTATGTTCGGATGCCTCTTGGGGAAAAGAGAGAAGGCTCAGTGGCGGTTGCGCAGTTGGGAGGCTGAACTGGAACCTCGAGCCTGTTTCAGGGGAGCAGAGTGCTCTGGAGCGGAACATCCTTCCGGATGTGATGATTTTCCTCTGGAACAGTCCGGGATGGCGCTGGCTTGTAACTTTGATCAGGTTAGTTCTATCGGCGGGTAGCCTCTTCACCCTGATCACTACTGCTCTCCTATACTTATTTTTTCAATTTTTAAAAGATAAGTTGTATCAGGTGACCCAAGGCGCCTAGACAAAGCAAAGATACAACCCAGTTACCCCAGTCGAAGCCCGTCGGGGAAATGCTTTTCCAGGCGGCTCATTGTAATCAATGGCCGGGCATTTGCAGAACAGCGGCTACACTAAGCCGTCTCATGGCCCTTCTTTTGGCGGGCATCCGAAATAATGGCGGGTGGTCGCGTCTTGGCCGTGAATGTCAGTTGGTGAATCCACGGCCACCCCGAAAGCACCATTGTGCCCCTTACCGTTAATGCAGGTCCCCGCGCGAACGAATTGGTATGGTTACTCATCGGGCCGATAGAGCGGTCAGCGTGAAGTCATCGCTTTGCATTAGTTCTGGTGGACTATACAGCGATATCCTGAAGCAGTGCCTCTCCGCACTATTTCGCTAAAAGTGTTGCGAGGTGCACTGTTTCAATTAATCTCCCGGGTGGGGATTCCGAAGAAATCCTCACCCGATCAAAACATGGCGTTTATGTCACGCACTATTATGAGCTTCTGACGAGTTGTGGGCATTAAATCGATTGAACAAGCGTCTATCACCCACAAACAGGCGGGCTGCTCGAAGGCAGTTTAATCGCGTGTTAAAGTCCATGATTCGTGGATTAGAGTACATGAGGACGCCATGAGGTAGATATTAGTGGCTTGGGAGCCCTCTTGTTGCGCCCATCACGGAGAGTCCCGCAAGCCTCCGCAGGGGTTTTTCCCCTTGAGCTTATCTACGGACGTCAGCCCGGGTGTCCTCGATATCCTTAGGGAGACTTGGAGGAGGCCGGACCTTCTGATATAAAAAAATGAAATTCAATATGTCATGGACCTGAGAACAAAAACTCCCACCGTTGGAAGAGTGACATCGGCGGAGAATTTGTTACAGGCTCAAGACAATACAAAGTGGGTTGTACAAACTTGGGGGGGGCTAGGCTCACGTCCAATTCCGCGCGGGAGAGAAAGTGCTTGTATTACTCCCCTCACGTCTAGTTCAAAATTACTCGCTGAAGTGGCAAGGACCCTTGAGGTGAGAGCACCTACGGCACGAGTTGGGGATCTCAACTATGAGGTAGCTACTCGAGCAGGATAGGGTGAGGCACATCAAATATATCACCTCAACCTGCTTAAAAAAATGGTCTGAGGCTGAATCAGTGATGCTGGCGGCGGTAGTGAGTAGGGAGGAGGATCTCGGTCAGGAGGGCGGTGAGTTCAAAGTCCCAATCTCACCGCTCTGGCCCCTGGAGGAGACCACCTCTTCGCCCTAGCAGCTCACTGATATAAAGTCAATACAGGCAGATTTTGCTGATGTGTTCTCGCCCTAGCCGCTAGGCCGAAGAAAAGTCTAATTCAGCTTTTCATGTTGAGACTGAGCCGGCAGTCGGTCGGTTCTAAACAGCCGGACGTTATTAGGTTACGCAGAGAATAAGAAAATAAAGTGTTCAAGGAGGAATTAGAAGCGTCCCAACGGTGAGATGGATGAGCCGATAGGTGTTAGTTCAGCTGAAATACAGACAGCTCAGTACGGTTCTGTGTGGATGACAGAAAGGAGAATGCTGTGTCGAAGTTCGTAGAATATCCAATGCCGAGGGCAGGGTGGACAGATTGCTTGTGATCGACTAGGCACTGCTCGACTTTATTTGACACTGGCCCTTAACTAAGGGTTATTGGTAGATCCCCTTGTCTCCCATGACCAAGAAGAAAAAACAGCTTTCACAACGACGTTCGGATTGAAAACAGTTTATTGACGCTTCAATTCGGATTATTCGGGGCTCCGCAACTTTTCAGCGGTATGATGGACCAAAATTCTCACGTGCCGCAAGCTGAATATGCCGCCGCCTACCTGGATGATATTCATCCATCTCCCCGGGTGTATGGCAGCGACATATGCAGCATTTGAGAATGCGGTCCTGAAAGACTGCCTTTGAGGAGGGAGGGGCTCACGGTAAATCCGACGAAGTGTGCAATGTGGGGGGTGGAAGTAAGATATCTGTGGTTTCCACTTAGGTCTATGGACAGGTGCGTCCCCAAATTGACAAGACGTCAGCGGTTGCGACTGGTCCAAGACCCAAGACCAAAAAGGAGGTGTCAGAACAGTTCCTGGGGCTGGAAGGGTTATTATAGAAGGTTTGTGCCTAATTTTTCCGGACACTGCCAGCTCGCTGACGTGATCTAACTAAAAAGGAGAGAAGCACCAGATGGGGTCCAGTGGACGGAGGCAGTGTCAACAGGCCTTTCCGCCCCAGATAAAGGCTGCTCTGGTGTGGCTGGACCGCTCCTAAATTGCTCCTGATTTTTTCTCTTCCCTTTATTTTACAGACAGACGCGTCGGACGGGGGTTGGGCAAGGTCCTGTCCAAGGAGGTTGGAGGGAGGGAAGAACGGACGGTGCTGCTGCATCAGTCGGAAAGCTCTCTAAGAGGAGAGACGATGTACCAGCACCATAGAGAAAGAGTGTCGGGCCATCAGATGGGGTGTTCTTACCCTCCTTGGTATGCCTCCTGGGGAGGGAGTTCACCCTCTGTTGGGACCACGCTTCCCCTGCAGTGGGTCCACCGCATGAAATGATACCAACGCGCGGATCACACGGTTGGTATCTCGCTTACAACTAAGCCACCTTTGACATTTCAGCGCTGATCCACAGGAGGGTGGTACAGATGGCTGTGGCTGACTTCCTGCTCCAGGAGGAGGGGGGGGGAGGGCTGGCAGAACGGCCAGTCTCCCGGCCTGAGCTTAAGCGGTGGGGGTAGGTGGCGGAGGTGGGCGTGGTTTGGCCGGTCTGTAACGGGGGAGAGACGACGGGTGACCGAGAGCGAGGCGTTAAGTGGGTCAAGTGCAAATACTTGAACACCTGTGTTTGATTTCAGTAATTGAGGCGTGAGAGGGCCGGATATAAACGGAGCACCGCTAGCAGAGAGAGAGAGAGCGACGAGCTGGGACCTCGTGTTGGTGATGGGGGTGACAGCGACCGGAAGTCCTGATTTATTTTGATATATTGTGCAGCGGGCACACTGTTGGCGCTTGATGCGTAGGATTGTTTATTGATTTATTTTGAGAAATAAAACGCAGCGTCTCCCAGCCACAAGCCGACCCCTGTCTTCTTCCTTTCCTGAGCATAACTGTGTAGAACCTCATCACAATGAGAACATCAGCTCAACTTCAAAATAACATCATAAAGACGTTGACAAGCACGTTGTTATGGGAACAGATTCACTCAACATTATGAGAAGATCAGTCAATTAAAAATAACATCATAAAGACGCTACAAGAACGTTGTTATGGGAACGTTTCATCAACATTATTAGAACATCAGTCAATTAAAAAATAACATCATAAAGACGTTACAAGAATGAAGTTGTTATGGGAACGTTTTCCTTCAACATTTATGAAGAAGATCAGTCAATTCAAAAATAACATCATAAAGATGTTACAAGAACGTTGTTATGGGAACGAATTTCACCTCAACATTATGAGAAGATCAGTCAATTAAAAATAACATCATAAAGACGTTACAAGAACGTTGTTATGAGAACGTTTTCTTTCAACATTATGAGAACATCAGTCAATTAAAAATAACATCATAAAGACGATTACAAGAACGTTTGTTAAGAGAACGTTTTCCTTCAACATTATGAGGAACATCAGTCGATACAAAATAACATCATAAAGACGTTACAAAGAACGTTGTTATGAGAGAGAGCGTTTTCCCTTCAACATTAGGGAGAACATCAGTCGATTAAAAATAACATCATAAAGACGTTACAAGAACGTTGTTATATGGGAACGTTTTAGCTCAACGTTACGGTGACAATGTATTTTAACTATGAAAACATTATAAGACTGTTCCAGAAACATTATGTCAGGAACGTTTTTGTTCATAAGATTTACATAACTTTTTACATAATGTTAGTGAAAGTTATGGGGAACTTCGTCATTATCAAACAGTCTGTTGGGAACTATAAATACTATTAAAGTGTGAAGAAGAATTAACTTGCGCTAATCTACAGGGATGAACACAACTGCTGCACATGTGCCTCTGTGTCCTGCTCGGGTGGAGTCGCTTTGGGTAGAGTCGATGGTCTTCACACGAGGGCTGCCGCGGTGAAAACTACCACTTATATATTTGCCTGATTACCTGTGATTGAAGTCAGCTGGCCACGCCTCACTATTTAGCAGACCAAAACTGGCCAGTCCCACGATAATCTTGCAAGTTTGTTAAGAGTAAGTAAAGTAAAGCTTGATAAAATTTTTGTGGGTTCCTGCTCATGTGAGGAGTGGAGGCTAATGAAGTGGTTGATAAGCTTGCTAAGCAAGCTCTTAAAAAATACAGAAATAGATATTCAAGTGACTCGAAGCAAAAATGAAGTTAAAGCGGAAAATAAAAAGAATTCATGAATAACAAAATGGCAAGAGGAATGGAACTGTGATAACAAGGGCAGGTTTATGTATAATATTCAACAGAAAGTAAATGGAAATGGAAGAAATGTTTTTAAGAACAGGAAAGAAGATACAATAATTTCACGCATCCGAATAGGGGCATACTAGATTAAATCATTCATTGTTTAAAATAGGGAAAACATGAATCAGGTAAATGTATTTATTGTAATCAGCCCGAAAACTATAGAACATGTATTAATGGAATGTAAAAAATATGGAAAAGAAAGGTTTAAAACTCGTTAATGAAGTTAAAAACATGGGTGTTGAATCATTCAATATGATAAGTCTTTTGAACAGAAAACGCAGAACAAAAGAAGTATATATGGTGCTATTATAAAATACATTAAAGAAATAGGAATAATTAATAGAATCTAATATATAAAGGTTTTTTTTGTTTGTTTGTTTGTTTGTTTTTGTCATCTGCCTATCAGTGCTTCACACTCCAGTCCAGTCGGTGGCGGTAAATGCACCAAAAGTTGGTTTGCCATCCGCCATAAAAAAGTTAGTAGAAGAAGTCCCGCGATAGGCAAAACGCAAAACCAAACGCCACTTCAGCACAATATTTACCAGGATAAGACACACAGTAATGAAAGCAAAGTTTCCCTAAGCCAACGATGAACACGCAGTGATGAAAACGCGAGGCAAAACACTTACAAACAGATGTCCTTATCTGTTGCTCGACTGTTTTCTTCTGTCAATCAAATCAAAGTAGGCGGGGTTTATTGTTGACAGAAGAGTAGAGCACTGAAGCCTCAGTTAAGCATTACAGCGAGCCAAGTAAGATGACGCTGCAAATCATTTAATATGAATATTAAAGTCCTTAGTCGGTCAGTAATTGTTTTCTCAGGCACGTAAGCGATTTTCACCCATTTACAGGGGGCAGTGGATTCTGATTGCCGGGCCCCAATCCGTGGACGCCGGTGTTTTCTCTCTCACCACCCCAGTAAAATCCCCAGCAGCCGAATTAGCTCATCGTTTTTTGACAAACACCGAGGTCGTGTGCAAAAATTAATTGCCGCCTGGAATCAAGATCTTTGAGTTTACAAGAAGAATTTCCATTCAAAAATTCAGTGCGCTTAACACCCTTTTTGAGCACTCCCGAACACCGCTAGGCACGTTAATTGATTGTAATTCGGTTCTAATTTTGTATTACTTATTGATTTCGTATTGAGTTCTGAAATGCGTGGAAACTATTTAAAAGAACAATACTCATAACCGCTCACAGTGACTGGGAGCAGAAAGAGAAGAAAAGAACGCAAAGGGTCAAAATGGGCTATTATGGCAGCAGCAGGTATGCAATACAGTTTTAAAATGTGTGTTATAAACAGATATATAGGCTACATAACTATATACATGTATAATTATATACTGTACAACTATTAGCGCTATCTTTTAAACAGGAGATTTAATTAAATACCATAAATAGGATTATATAAAAATATGCTTGGAATAATAAGAATACATTTTACATAATAAGTATTTTCCTTAAATGTATTTTACACAATAATAAGAATATATTTTGTAAATAAAAATTAATTTTATTTACAGAAGACAAGAGGTGACTGGTCATGTGAGCAGCGCTGCTCCTAGGTTCTGTAGAGATCACAGAACTCACCTCCGTGAATAGATCACCATCCCAATCCATGAGCTGTTGTTGTTGTTGTTGTTTTCTCTCTCAAATATGGCATTTTCTGAGAGAGAGAGAGGGAGAGAGAGAGGCAGAGAGATGTGTAAATTGTCTGCGTCTGTGTCTCTCTCTACAAACAATGAGTTTAGTTACTTAAAAACAATGAGTTTAGTTACTTAAAAGCAACATTTTACCCCCTCCTTGCTGAGAAATATAATGTAGCTGACCCAGTCCCCAGATAGCAAAATTTGTCTG
>NW_024875864.1:0-926 GCF_018340385.1 Cyprinus carpio
CTTAATATGCAATCTAAATATTTTAAATTATCAAAATAAGAGTTAAGTATTTCCATTGTGAGAAATGGGTGATGAGCGTAAAATAAAAATACATCTCTTGAATAGAAAAAATTTAAAAGGTGGTCCAGGTGGTTTGCTGGAGGTTTATTTCATGTAGTGAAAAGAGGGAGAGCGTGATTTGTTTGTTCATGACAGGTCATTTGTTGAGCTGTGGATTCAGGTACACATAGTTATTTGGCTCATTGGTTAAATAAACCTGGGGTATAGCGCCTGGGGTTCACGTGTAAGCAACTGGTTAATTTATCTGGGCTCCGTGGCCCAAACACTTAACTCAGGGCTCACTAGTTTAAGCTATCTGGTCCAACTTCGATCAGGCATACAATACTACAGCTATAGTTCACTAGCTGTAGTTTTCGTTCGGCACAGCCACCCAGGCTCATAGATAGCAAACACACGGTCTCTGCAGCTCTCAGGGCAGCAGCAGCAGTACATATGTTCTTGCAATAGATCTGCTTTGTTCTGGGAGTTTTAGCCTTTTATATTCTCTTCTGCCTTATAGGGGATGATTTTAAGCTACTTGTATTGTATAAGAAAAGTACAGCATGTTTAATTGTTTTCTTTTCTTCTTCCAGCTTTGTTGGGGGTTATTTTTATATACTATTTGTGCGAAAGCAACTTGGTATCAATGTAAATATAGATGGCACTGTATCACGGTATGCATGGCAGTTGCAAGTTCCTGTACTTGCTTGCGGCAGCAACAATGATCTGGCTTCTGGCAATAACCAAAAAGCGGCAGCAATTCCGGCAGCAACGGCGTGGCAAAGATCTATTCCACCAAGACCAAATACATTAACATTGTCATGTCCATCACCATGCTAAAATTTTCATATAGAGTAAAAATTTCCAAAGTTTCTAATTGTTATTGA
>NW_024875865.1:0-4486 GCF_018340385.1 Cyprinus carpio
TTGGATTGCCCTAATAAAACATACTGCATTTGGATCTACCTGTCTGTGTGCGTTTCGTGACACTCAGTCTGTGTGTAATGAATATAATATACAAGTTTCACTTTTTGAAAGGAATTAGTGAAATAAATCAACTTTTTGACTCCTTTTGGCTCAACCCTGGCCCTTGAACTGCCTTGATTCACTTGGCTGCCGTGGCTGGCTACGGCCGGTCTCTGTTCTCCCACACGGCCTGGCCCCATCCCTCCCCCTGTTCTACCCTCCTGACCACTCCCTCCCTCCTGGTTCCTTTGATTTTCCTGCTTTTTTTTTCATCTGGGGAGCATCTGATGCTGCTCCTTGAGGTGGGGGGGCCACCGTCACAGCGTTCAGTTCTGTATCTCCCTGCGGCCACTTAGAGGTCCTACTTCCTGGATTGTCACCCCTTCTGAACTACACATTCTACCAGCCTACCCGGTTCATCAGCCTTATCTGTTCATCACCGGCTGTTCATTGTGTTCAGCTGTCACCACTTTGCCCTGGTGGATGTTCTTGTTTGCACCTGTCTATAAATACCCTGGTTGTTTCTGGCCATTGTTACGGAGTCCTTGTTGAGTGTCACCCTCATGCTTTCCCTGGTTCTGGTGGATGTTCGTGGTTTGGCGTTTTGACTGTTTATATTTTGGTTTGACCCCTGCCTGGACTGTTTATGATTTTGGATTGCCCTCTAATAAAAACATACTGCATTTGATCTACCTGTCTGTGTATGCTTTCTCAGGACACTCAGTCTGTGTGTAATGAATATAATATACAAGTTTCACTTTTTGAAAGGAATTAGTGAAATAAATCAACTTTTTGATGATATTCTAATTATATGACCAGCACCTGTATTGTGTTTTATTGTTCCACTATAGTAATGATAATATTTACAATAATATAGTGATTTTGATAAGTGTCTCTCACAGTGTCCCACAGCAACATTAAAATAGTGTAGATTAGTGTACAGCGTTTAATATATATAATATTATATATATATATATATATATATATATATATATATATATATATATATATATATACACAGTACAGACAGCAAAAGTTTGGAAACATTACTATTTTTAATGTTTTTGAAAGAAGTTTCTTCTGCTCATCAAGCCTGCATTTATTTGATCAAAAATACAGGAAAAAAAAATGTAATATTGTGATATATTATTACAATTTAAAAATAATTGTTTTTAAATTTATTATACTTTTAAATTATCATTTATTTCTGTGATGCAAAGTTGAATTTTTAGGATCATTATCACATGATCCTTTAGAAATCATTCTAATATGATGATTCATTATCAAAGTTGGAAACAGTTCTGCTGCTTAATATTTTTTTCAGAACATGTGATACTTTTTTAGGATACTTTGATGAATAAAAGAAAAAAAAAAAAAAAAAAAGAAGCTATGTTTTTTTAAAATATAAATATTTTGTAATAACAATATACACTACTGGTCAGTAATTTGGGGTCAGTAATTTTTTTTCTTTTCTTTTTATAATAAAATCAATACTTTTATTCAGCAAGGATGTGTTAAATTGATAAAAAGTGATAGTAAAGAAAAATATATTATTAGAATATATATTATTAGAATTTTTTTTTTATTTTGAATAAATGCAGTTCTTTTAACCTTTTATTCATCAAAATATATTAGACAGCAGAACTGTTTCCAACACTCATAATAAATCAGAATATTAGAATGATTTCTAAAATGATCATGTGATAGACTGGATGTTACATGTGACACTGAAGGCTGGAGTAATGATGCTGAAAATTCAGCTTTGCAATCACAGGAATAAAACTATTTTTTTAAAGTATATACAAATAGAAAACTATTATTTTAAGTTGTAATAATATTTCACAATATTACAGTTTTTTTCTGTATTTTTGATCAAATAAATGCAGGCTTGATGAGCAGAAGAAACTTCTTTCAAAAACATTAAAAATAGTAATGTTTCCAAACTTTGGTCTGTACTGTAATATATATATATATTATATATATATATATATATATTATATATATATATATATCTATATATATATATATATATATATATATATATACAGATATAAGTGTCCCATCTTCATATATAGTTTCTTTCATTCATTTAACATATTTAATATTGGGGGCAACCAAGTTATTTGTCATATTTGTATTGTATTGTGTTAACATTGTTTTAAAAAGTAACACACTTTCCCTTGTAATTAGTTACTTTTATAATGATGTAACTCAGTTACTAACTCAATTACTTGTGAAAAGTTACTAGTAACTATAACTAATTACTTTTTTTTAAAGAAACATGCCCAACACTGTTTAAAAATAATAATAATACAAATGTATTTCAGATTTATTGGACTAATTTTAGTACTTCAATTAATTTCAGTTATAGTTGCCAAGGCAACATTTCTCATTTTTTGGGTTTTTTAATGTTTAATTTCTTCATCTAATATTTATACTGTATTTAATCTTTTTTAAAATATAAAAAAAAAAAAATGATTAGAGATCATTAGTTCAAAATTAGTTTTTGTTAACATCAACAAAACTGGTTAGATGTATACAATTTAAAACAAACGTTTTCAGTTTAAATTCACTTGTATAGTGGGTTTCACAATTCATAATCTTGCACAGCAATTTCTTCTTTCAAATTTTCCAAAGACCTCCTAGAACTCTCTTTGCGGCCTCTTGGAGGTCCCTGGACCTCGACTTTGAAAAGGCTCCTGCTCTCGTAAAGTAAGTAAGTAAGTAAGTAAGTAAGTAAGAAAGTAAGAAAGAAAGAAAGAAAGAAAGAAAGAAAGAAAGAAAGAAAGAAAGAAAGAAAGAAATTATCTTGTTCTGTCTAATTATTTCATGCATTTATGCACACAAAGAGTGTTTTGTCACATGTTCATACCAAGAAAATATTAAAACATTCCCACTACTCTGTGACAATCATGTTGACTTAATTATCTTGTCGAAATAAAAGCTAAATTCATTCTCAGACTCAATCTCAGGTAAACTTGTAGAACAGCCTTTCTCTCTCTGCATCCATATAAACCCTCATTTCTGTGGCCTTAGTCACAAGTTAAATAAACGGCAGCTGCTGGCTGCACCACAGAGGGTGTTATGTAGCAGGAAACAGAATCAGGACTGATGACAGAAATCGGCCGCCATTAATGTGTAA
This sequence comes from Cyprinus carpio, assembly GCF_018340385.1. Taxonomy (NCBI): domain Eukaryota; kingdom Metazoa; phylum Chordata; class Actinopteri; order Cypriniformes; family Cyprinidae; genus Cyprinus; species Cyprinus carpio. Next base: position 3,182 of record NW_024875865.1, read on the forward strand.
GTGAGATTCCCAGGTGTGCCTCTGTGTGTAAGTGTGTGTTAGTGTGTGTGAAGTGAGAGATACCCCCACAGGATTATGGGTAATTACATCATTGCTATGAGCCTGAGAAAGCAGTGAGGTGAGAGCTCACTTTTTTTTTTTTTCTCTTTTTTTTTGTTTTTTTTTTTTTTTTTTTTTTTTTTTTTCTTCTTTTAGTGACACAGAGTATGCTATTACTCCGGAAGTGTGCTCTGCATTTCTAAGAAAGCAACACAGCACGTGACACCACACACAACCCACACTTTGGGCAGCCATTTATGCTGCAGCGCCCCCGGGTAGCAGTGGGGGTTCGGTGCCCTTGCTCAAGGGCACCTCAGTCTGAGGGTAGGAGGGAGCGCGCTGGTAAACTACACTCCCCCCACCTACATTCTGCGGCCCACTCGAAAACAACCTCTTGGATTGCAATCCAACCATTTAGGGGACCACGACTTCCCCCAAAACAGAGATTAAAGTGTTTCTCTCTAACAAGAGTTGTATTTAGGTGGAAACACACTTATACACTCCACATATTCACTCAACAAACCTCCAAGATGCGGATCACAGTCTCTACATGTTCTGACGATTATGTTGGCTTACTGGCACATTAAGATCCTTAACACTGTATAATAAGCTCTCCAAATGCACACACACGCACACACTGGTATAGCTTTTGACAGGAAAAGCATCAGCACTGGGGTCCAGTGTGAAAATCTGAGTGTGTTTTTGGTTGGCCATCAAGAGCCTATAAAGTGTCACGGCTTTATTCTTACGTATTATCACTGCTAAAGTAGAAAAAAACAATTAATGAAAAAAAGTATCTGCAGTGATCATAATATAAAAAAATCATACTAGCAAACGTCATGCATTTTTTTACCATTGATATATCAATAATAGTGCTAGACATTTGTGCCTCCACAGCCATTGTGTCGCTGGGATTTATTGTGCTGTGTTAGTCGTTTTTCCCACCGCGGTCCGGACACTGAAATCAGTGACATACTCTTTGCAAAAAGCGGAATTGTCGATGCTGCTTCGTGATAAGAATTAAATTCTCCGAAGTCCCACCACCAGCTGTTGTTATATTTGCAGCTATATTAAGTTTTTTTTCTGGCCGTACGTAGCACCACCTGAGCTTTCTAATGCCATTTTTAGTGACGCTTTGATTCAAATTTGCCTGCGCAGATATCAACTGCACAACAGAGCTGTAGGTTGCCAGGTTGAGGTCAAATGGGTTCAAAATTGTATGATGTATCTATTGTGTGGGAGAGAAGGATGCGTTTTACGGCCAAG
>NW_024875865.1:4617-4857 GCF_018340385.1 Cyprinus carpio
ATCCCGGGAAAAACGGGAGTGTTGACAGGTATGATCACAACGGACTGGATAGCTGGCCAATCATAGCACACCTCGCTTTTCAGAGCGATGAGCCTTCTAAAAATGTTTGTCTGGCCAGAGGAGAACTGGCCCCCCGACTGAGCCTGGTTTCTCCAAAGGTTTTTTCTCCACTCTGTAACCGATGGCGTTTTGGTTCCTTGCCGCTGTCGCCTCTGGCTTGCTTAGTTGGGGACACTTCAT
>NW_024875866.1:0-176 GCF_018340385.1 Cyprinus carpio
CGTTAATGTGACGTAATGTAACAGTCTATGGTTAAGATAAACATCGTCACTATTTTTAGTTAACCCTCATGTGGTGTTCAAAACCCTATAACACTTGTGGTGTTCCCGGTCAGAAATGACCGGCCCATAAAAAAAAGCTTATAAATCACTCATTATACCATATTTTCACCCAATCT
>NW_024875866.1:506-583 GCF_018340385.1 Cyprinus carpio
TTTATAAATCACTCATACCATATTTTCACCCAATCTTGGATTCAATCTTTTTGTCAACATGTTCTCTTTCAATTAGG
>NW_024875866.1:1500-2064 GCF_018340385.1 Cyprinus carpio
GTACTCTTTTGTTTGAGGAGTTTTTTGAGGCCATACCGCACACAGGGGTTTTGGAAAAAATAAAGGAATTCGTGACCCCGGACTGGGCGCCCCTATTACGGGGGTCTTTGAACCCACGGTCCCGGCAGGGCGCCGGGCCTTTCAGGGTACCCGTCGGGGCCGGCGTTCCCCCCCGCCCCGCCCTGGAGCTGGGGCCAGGAAGCGCCAGAAGGAGGCGTCTCGGACTTGATCCTTCCTTCTCCCAGCTCTGCCTTAGCCCTTGTTTTGGTGTATTACGACCGTTTTCTTTCTCAGCGGGGAGGCCGCGCCCGAGCCCGGCCTCCGACTCCCGTGTCTCAGAGAGAGCCTCGCCTTTGCCGGGCCAACCATAATGATCCTTCGCAGGTTTAGTAACACTTGTGCTGTTCCCTGACAAATCTGAACATTGTGACATACAAAAAATAAACACATTAACGCTGTCATATAGAGAACACAAATCAAACACTGTTCATTTTCTCTCAATTTTCCAAATTATGAACTAACCAAAATAAGAAACTGTGACGGTCTCTGTGTGAACTCATGCAA
>NW_024875866.1:2228-2322 GCF_018340385.1 Cyprinus carpio
TATGTGCCATATTTTTTACAAAACAAAAGTCTCAAAACAAAATTCCTGGTGAAACATTAGAGTAGACTAGTGTGATCAACAGTAGCCATTTTTT
>NW_024875867.1:0-9437 GCF_018340385.1 Cyprinus carpio
CGCAATCTTTTTTGTTTAAAGCGCTATATAAATAAAGATGACTTGACTTGACTTGACTTGAAAAAGTATTTCACTTAAGTAATTCGCAGGTCTGGAAAACCTATGGGGAAAAGAGAAACTACAAAGTGAAAATATTTACCTTTTTTTCCCCCCATCTAATAACTACTTGATTTTTCCACGATGCTTGGTTCCACTATCACAAAACACAAATAGAATTAAAATAACACACTTGCTAAAAATACATTTATGCATACAAGTGGGAAGATTGCATGGCAAACATTTAGTGCATGGATTAATTTAAGGCTAACATTTTATTATGCAGAACTATTTAAAACAAGCTTTTTGTTTTACTTCACTAAACAAATGTGCATTTGCCCGCACATACTCACCAGACAAAGGTTACATAAAAGCAGACATGTAGACCTAGTAGACAAATGTATCCTGTATATAATTTACTATTTATGAGCCTATACTCTTGACAGAGAGTTGATTTGGTTTTTAAGAGGACGGGTCATGACACGCAGAGATTTGCAAACTCGTCCTGTGTTGATTGGCAGTCAGTACAGTGCTTATTCATCTCGTGTATCATATTGTCGAGCCTCAGAGGGTTTAAACTCATTGCCTTTATATATAAAACCCAAATAGTATAACGCGGTAAGATGGAATATTTTAGGTATTATTATTAGACCAGCCTCTCTTGCCAAGCTCTGATTGTCTTCTGTAAGATGCAGGCGCATGGCCCCCACAATGCGGTGTGTGATTTTATGCCTTCTTTTAATCCTCCTCCCCAATACGTTTATGTTAATTCACTTCACACACTCATTGAGTGATAATTTTAGAGGTCTGTGTAACCGGATATGCGCTCGATCCCCGGCTCACCTGTGAATCTAGCAAACACCAGACTGTGCTGCAGCCTTAGCCGAATCGTTCGGGCAGAACTATTCGCGATCCATATTCATTTTTGAAGCCTATCCGTGGGCGTTCTTCCGATATGTATTCGTGCTCGGCCACACCCCTAATATATTAATTTATTAACCTATTAACCTGCAACCCGACCCCGGGTTATCCTTAACTCCCCTTTGTTTGCACTTGTCAGCTCATATTTACAAATAGATATAACACATGCAAACGGGAAACTTAATCTTGATAAACTATGTATCATTATAAAGATCGCTGGGCCTCAAGCATTGACGACAGATCGCTGGTTTTTTAGATGGCAAGCTTATAAAGAATTTTCTTGCTAAATATTGGTGTAGCAGCTTGAGATACACACTTCAAAACATGAAGACATGAAATGTGCAGTACATAACCAGATCTCGCCAGAATAATGAAGTCAAATCATATCCTCAGCCAACTCGTACTCAACTTTACCGCGGTTTAGTCTGGCAAAGCTGTCAATGGTCGGCCGGGCTGACAATGTCACATGAGAGAAAATGAGACGACGTCCCCAAAGCAACAAAGTGATCAGTGGCAGCGAAGATTGTTTGGTGGGTTGGAGTGGTCGGGGTGGTCTGGGGCGGGCTCGTGGAGGGGGGTGGGGGCGGGGGACGGTGGGGGGGTGGGGGGGGGGGTTCTTGTGACGCGTACTGTGAAGCACCTGTCCCCCCCCCCCCCCCCCCCCCATCTGGTGAGTGGAGCGGAACTTAGGTTCGATGGTGGTTGGGCGGGGTGGGCGGGTGCTGGGGGGGGGGGGGGCGGTTTCCGGGGGTGATGTGATTTGGGGCAACATTTTGTATATATGTAGTGAATGTGTTTTATGTTGAATGTGCCCAAAAGTATCTGGATGAATATCTGTGTTGAGAGCGCAAATCAGCACGCTTATTACTGTGCTCATGTACCAGTTGCTATTAAGCTGTGCTATTACTAGGGCGGTTATCAAAAGGCTATTACTGTGCCTGAGCAGGCGGAGACACCATGATCCAGAATGGCGGGTAACACCAGGTGCGAGGCTACACCCCTTGCACGCTGGCCATGGCATGGACACTCAAGGACCTCTACCAATGTGGAACCTCTCGACCGCATAATTTATGGTAGTGGGGACTGGCGTTCAGCTCTCCCATGGAATTGTGGGGAAGCTTCCCGTCGCCTAATGGTTAAGGAGAGTCGGACCTTGCCATTCCCCTCGGTGTGTGAGTTCAGTCTCGGGGCCGGCAGGAGATTGGAGGTGTGTGGATTGAATCGTGAGGGGTGCCGCGCGTGTCGGTCGGTCCGTATTGGGGTGCCCTCAATCATCCTCAAGAGGACGCATCAGTGTTGTCCCTAAATCGATCACAGCGCAATCGAACTCCCCCAACTGGTCCCCCGGCGCCGCAGCGTAAATGAAACAACCCTGCTCCGGTGTGTGTTCACCAGGTGCTGTTGTGTGTGTTCACATTCTGTGTGTGTGCACGATTGATGGGTTAGAAGGCAGAGCACCTAATTCCCCCTTCCGAAAGTATGGCTACCATACTTGGCTGTATGTTCCAGTGCCACTTTCACTTTCCACTGTGTGTGGTGATTCACTTTCACTACTTCTCGTTCTATTATTGTAACAAGACCTATGTCTCAGGTACGACCACCGGGGACAATACCGATCATGAAACCGAGATATTTCGTTCTGCACAACTCGGATCTTTGTACTTCAGCCTGAATTGGAACTGCTTATTGCTATTTTTTCGTCTGGTCAGAGGAGAACTGGCCCCCCCAACTTGAGCCTGGTTTCCTCCCAAGTTTTTATTTTTTCTTCTCCATTGCTGTCAGTCACTGATGGAGTTTTTTTTCGGTTCCGTTGCTGCTGCTCGCCTTGTTGGCTTGCTTAGTTGGGGGACACTTCATTTACATGCTTATATCGCTGGACCTTTGATTGCAAAATTATTGCACAGATATTTGTATTTTAAACTAAAACTGAGCTGCATGATGACATCACTGAATTCATGAAGCTTGAACTTGCCTTTAACTGTCATTTCTTGCATTATTGATTGACACACTGCTTTATCCTCTAATTAATGTTTTTTTACGAGATTTCTATTGATTTGCACATCTTTTTTGTTGTACAGCTCTATATAAATACAAGATGATTCGTACTTGACATTCTGTGTTTATTTGTAGTATTATTTCAGCTGTTGTGAGTGTGGATTTTCATCGCAGGTGCCATTCAATAATAAGACGCATAAATTATCCGTTCATCCCACTAAACAAATATGTGATATTTGACAATTAGTCCAGCATATCGCATTGCGCCCCTACTAACAGATTCTGGTGCAACCATTACCGCATCACTCCCATAGTTACATATGGAGCGCCATAGGTTGATTTCTGTTTTACATCTAGGTATTGTATTGTATTTGTTATAAGGATTTTACCACTTGTTTTACTGTAGCCCTATCGCATTACGGTACTTAAGCGTATGTGATATGTGAATTTGGAATCAATAAACTTTTCTAAATCTCATCATATCATTCTGACCTCTATTAATACCCATTCGCCCCCTAGTCCAACCGCAGCTAACTTAACGCGGTGGTGCCTAATGTAATGCTCGGATAAACCCCTACAAGTATGCTCGGCTGGGACACATCCCTATACCTTCATAGGTGATAAATCATTAACGCATCGATGGCTGCAGGACCACGTTAACCTAACTTTATTCCTTCAGTTTCCGCGTTAGCATTATGTTGACAATACACTTTTGAGACTTATCATACCAGTACCTACCTTTGAGGATGCCAAACAGTTATGAACGGTGGTAAGCGAGCGAGCTACACCCCCATACACCAATACTTGTCTATCTGCTGAATCCCTCTGTGCACCTCTGTGATAGGGCAACTCCATGTGTCAAGCAATGACCTCCTTAATCGCGGTCCTAAGTTGCCTACCCTGTAAAAACGCGGATGCCACTTTTGGTGACACTGCTAAACTTAATGCGCCTCTTGTATGGTGCTGTTCGGTCCTGTTGGACCCGGGTACTTCATTTTTTATCAAAAGAAAAATTATAACTATGTAATTTTTTTTTCAAACTCGACACATTGGCCTGGCTCATGTTCTGTGAAGAATACATTGATTTATTAGATCATTTTAGGGCAGACGCTTTTGGTCCAAAGCGACTTACAAATAAATACATATCTCAATAGAAAATATAGCTGAAAAACCCATTTCATGGACCACACCACCACATTTATATTACACACCCGTATGTTCGAGAAGTCCACGTGGACTAATAAAAGTCCCAGGGGCTAATAGAGTGGAAATTGTAGTGTCCTGTGTACCTTTACGTTTTCCGCCTCCTGTAGGGGCCCGCTGTAGGTTGTGTGTGTGTGTGTTGTATAGGGTGTTTTATGATAGACAAAAATTATTGCCTAATGACCTGGGTATACAATTGTGAAATATCGCACACGGCTATTGAAAAAAACAAACAAATGTGGTTTTTGAAAAAAAAGAAAAAAAAAAGCTTCTGTGATGTAGGGTTTAGGCGGCGGTAGGCTAGATGTAGGGGGATAGATTACAGTTAGTAAAAACCATTCGCCTATGTGAGACTCCCACATGTAAAACATCTCCAGTGAGTGTGTGTGGTGTGTGTGTGGTTGATCGGTGCGGGGGTGACATTGTGCGTGTGGTGTGCCACTGCACACACTTCTTTTTAGTGTTAGCTAAATCTAAACTATACATTAGGATGCATTGTGTAGGCCTATTTGCTGGGCAGATATAAATGATTTGAATGATGGGTAGGTAATCAAGTGATGATCGAGCTGAGCATACACGTAAGTTAATGTGTCAGAATTAAATGTATATAAGACGAGAATCATGAGTTCACGTGTTAAAAAGTGCTGACGACTGTTGGTATTCTAAAGGGGGGAAGTCCCACTATGAAGGGGTACTCTAAAATGGATGGAAGGGACGAGCAATCAGGATTCAAAACCCTTGGTCGCAATTTGGACACAAGAACTATACATGAAAAATGGCTTACGGCTCTTGATCAGGTAATGGCAAAAACATGGATGGCCTGCGTCGAGGTCAAGAGGAAGCTGTTAACCTATTCAAACTCAGCTCACCCGAACGTCGTGCTTCCAAGGGACAGTCCTCTTGATTGCGGACCCCCCCCCCATTTTAACGTTAACACATTATAGATGTTGGAAAACACAAAGGAGGGGCAGCAGGACGCAGACAATCAAAGTGTGGTGGCAAATGGCTAAGAAAAACATCTAATGATCATGCATTAACATCGGATGAGAGTGGCAGCGTTGCGACAATGGCTGTAGATGGAGAGAGAGAAAGTGGGCGCTATGTTCTAGCGCTCACAGGTGCCACGCCCTACACCACATTCCCTTTCCCTGGATGCGTTAAAACAGAGATGAGGGCAATACAGATCATTCCGGTTTCATTTAACTCAAATACGCTGGTAAATCATGGATTGAGGAATTGAGCAAAACCAAATCATTGTGGAAATTTTGGGGAAAAAAACTGGAAAGCATTCTTAAAAATTTTTAAATTGTGGTGTACACATGACGAAATAAAACAATTTAGCTTTGCCACGTCCAGTTGTCCGATGATGTAATTCACACAAAGGAGGAAACCATCAGACATAATTGGCCAAAGACCAAAACCCTCAATGAGGTCTGACAAGCAATGATAGAGCTAGATGTGGGTTAGATTTACTGTTAGAAGCACGTAAGATCAGTAGCATTTTTCATTGTACATGAATTTTACACACCCTGGTTGGCTTTGAAACTAGGGACATGTGTGGAGGTACCCATCCGCTGTCCAACTGATAAGAACATGGTGAGGAGTATGCATGGAAGGGGCACTGAAAGCTGGCCTCTGAGAAGCCTTGTTCAAGCTATCAAATTGGCATAGGTCGCCATTCGAGGAAGGGCCCTCTGCATGGGGTGCGAGAACGATCTTACCACGACTCATTAGACCAAACAGGAAGTGAAAAAACCCATACAAAACAGTAAGTAACTGTTTCGAGGTTGGCGTTAGAACCGTGGTCATGACTGAAGAAAGGCTCTGTCAGAATGTGTTGCGACACGTTGCGGGTGGATTGTGGTAAGAACACGTCCTTAACAATGAACCGTTATAAAAGGTGATGCAGACAGGATAAGCGTAAATGAGAGTCCACTCACGCCCCGAAGAGTCTTGTACGAAACTCAAGCATGCTGACAAAAGTTTTGTACGGGACACTCAAGCGATACGAATCCACCTGGGGCAGTATTTTAGTATCCTCATACGTGTTGAACAGGTGCCACTAAGTAAAGGTCCAAATTGCAGTGGATGGCTCAGTAACCGCCATGTCAAAACCGATCCACTTATGGTGCACGGCGAGGGTTTTCCACAGGAAGCGGTTAACTGATGGAAGGAAGAGGTTGTATGCGCTCCTGAAATTCGAGAAAAACAATATCGCTTTTTCACAATGAAACAAAAAAAACAACAATATGAAGACTTAAGTACAGCAACCTCATATAAAATAATAAATGTACCATTCATTCCACTTAAAATAAATTCTGGCTTTCCCTTGGAAAAAGTGTTTGCCCGTGGGAGGCTGAGTCACAGCAGGGAGGAAGCGTTGGGAAATGCAATCTAAAAAAAGCAGAGATTAGCAAGACTAAAAAGGAATGTCAACACATGGATCCCGCGAATTTTGCCCAGTGGGTATATATATATTAGTGCTGTCAAAATTTACGAGGTGACACAGCAAAATCCAGAGGGAAATTCAACTTCTGCTGGGAGTACATCGAGATAATAATACAGACGAGTGGAAAGTGTGTGGAAAATATGATGTGTTAAAGTAACACTGAGCAGAGTTAAAGGTAATGGCGAGGATATATGGACCAAGTGTTGTAGTTAACTGGAGTGGCATGATGGACCTTAGTTGGGCACGAAACGATGATGTTAACAAGCGGAATCAACAAAGGACAAAAATCAAAAAAACATTTTATGTCACCATTTAGTAGTGCGTCAGGTGTTGCTATTAGTTGGGCTCTTGACCCTACGTTTTTAAAATTAGATTGGTTGTGGCTGTTATAAATCAGTTGTAATAGAGAGACGAGCAAAACACCCATAATAAAACTATGAGAGTGAGAGTAGTTGATCCTGTGTTTTTAGCATAATAATTATCTTGACCGGAATCCCACATATCTTATTTAAAGCGGCTGTAAAACAGTAAGGAAATTACTAGAACAATCAGGGATAATAATTATGCATGCACAGTGCATCATGGGAGCACATGGATGAATTTTCGATAGGTGGCACCCAGAATGCACTGCAAAACACAAGTCTCGCAAAGCTTTTGATTGTGTACCGTCGTTGAGGATCACAGGTTATTCTTGATGTTTGCAGTCAAATTGAAAGACCTCTTTTGAAAGATTTGTGAACAAACAAAATTTTAGAGACATTCCACACGATTGTATTGTGTCAAAATGCTGGTAAGCTAGTGCTGGCAAGTATGTCATGTTTGACCATCAACATAATCAAGCCATGACAAGTTTAACTCATTGATTCGGGGGCAAACGCTAATATGTTGTGTTGCCCGTCTGTTGTGGCCTAATCTCCATTACAACAACCAAGCAAATCGACCTTTAAAATATTAAAGGGTCAAGAGCCCACACTAAAGCCAAACACGGACACTATAAGGTTGACATTAAAATATGTGATTTTCGTTGTCTTTTGTGATCTTCTGCTCGTTTAAATCAGGATCATCAATAATGGTCAATCATCACTCAATGAAGTCACTTGATATCTCAGTACTTAACTAGGATCGACAGTGTAAGTTGACATCTCATATGTGCATTCCTACTGTTGAACCCTTCTGGAAGTCTTATAACAAGGGTGATTTTGTGGGAGGCCTGGAGAAGTAGTTTTGTCATGCCACGATTTGTGCTGTTTTTTCAGTTTCTTATACCAGTCTAAATGGTGAGAGTGCTAATCTCACTGTAATCAGCACAAACTAGGCTAGTACTAATATGTGAGCTAGCATGTATGTACATGATTGTGTTTTTTGAGAACAAAGACCAGAGAATGTTATGCGTGGTTTGGTTGTGAAAAAACTAAAAATGTAAATCAGGAATGGCAATAAACCACATAACAGAAAATTGGTGAGTTTCCAGATATTTTGAGAACGGGAGAGTGTAGCCTCGATTTTTTTTTTATATAATGCATGTGAAAATCATCTGTTACTCACTAGACGAAAACAATAATGATTTAAAGTTTCTAAGACACTTTTTGTGGTAAAAGGTCATATGCGAGTAGGGGTCAACTATCATGTAATTCACACGCACTGAGAGACAAAGGACTGCATATGAGCGCATACTGAGCCATTCCGTCAGCTGGGTCATGAGGGCGGATGAGTGTACAAGAAAGACGTGAGGGACAAAATAAATCTATACATAATTTTTAATGTGTAGTTTATTAGAAATATTAATGATCCCACAACCCATAATTTAAAATGACTTGTGCCGTGCAGTTGAGTTAACAGGTTTATTAGGAAAGCAAGCAGAGCGACTTTCAAACTGAACTGTTTTGAGGCATACTCAGTCAGACAATCCTTCAGAAATAGATATTGCAATCTTATTTTGTACAAAAAAGACACTTTATTGATTATTATATTATTATCTTATATTATTTATATTATTATTATATTATTATTATTAATGTTGAAAGAGCTGAGAATATTTTTTTTAGTTTTTTTAGGGAGGGATAAAATTGGAGAAAGAACAGCGAATGGATTGTTACATTTGTGCAGTTACATTATGGGTACATTTCGATATTTACATCGAAAGCTTTGAATGGGTATAGTAGTGTATATGGGGTTATTGAACTTTCATAATATGTCCATGATTATACATGTGTCGAGGAATGCTAGTTTGGAAAACGTACTTTGGAAACAGTGTTAACTAGGAAACCGGTTTAACGGCTTCTGTGAAGAATAAGTACAAGTATAGAAGATCACTGAAAAAGGGACTTATACTTGAGTGTTATGGATCAGCTCTGCGGAAGTAAAAGTGCTTCATCTTTTTTCTGAGAGAATCCAAAATCTCAAAATCCTCAAACCGACATACACAACTTTCTGGGTGAATTATGGTCTTATTCCATGCCCTCGGAGAGGCAAACACGTAAATAATAAAACTTGAAAGAAACAGGTCTCGACTGCGTTGTCTTCTGTTGTGTGGGCGGATTCACAAGCCGCGCGCTCAGGAAACATTTGACATATCAAAGAGCGCGCTGGTCGGGGTGAGCGTGGTCGCATTAGAAGAAATGAAGTGAGAGTGAAAAGAACCGGACATCGCCGTGTTTCGCCATAGCTGGATTACTTTATCACAGAATATTTGTCGTATATTCAGCCAGCTACTTGTTAGTTTAAAAGTCGACTGTCAGGCTGTTATAGACTCTCTCTCCTGTCTCTTCGGTGAGATTCACTGAGTACATTTTCATTTAATGACGCATTTGTATCTGAAGATCGAGCCGCAGAC
>NW_024875867.1:11365-11488 GCF_018340385.1 Cyprinus carpio
GTTCCGGTTTACCTAATTAATGCAGCCTAAAAATCCTTTAACGGATTTGGATATTAGAATTGTATTAGTATGTTATGTGTAAGCCAGGTTAAAGAGATGGGTCTTTAATCTAGATTTAAACTG
>NW_024875868.1:0-2485 GCF_018340385.1 Cyprinus carpio
ACAAAATGGCCGCCGCTCCTGAGACTCATCCTGTCACGGCTACCACTCCAGAGCCCTGCACAAAGGGGGCCGCCAGCCTGGCGCCACTGCACAAGATGGCCGCCAGCCCGGCGCCTCTGCACAAGATGGTCGCCAGCCCGGCGCCTCTGCACAAGATGGCCTCCAGCCCGGCGTCACTTCTGCACACAGAGATGGCGCCAGCCCAGAGCCACAGAGGTGAAGTGCTTCATAGACAAAGTCAAGTCACCATGATCTTCAGAATCGAGGAGTCCAGTCAAATCACCTTTGGCCGTCAGAGTGCAGTCAAGAGTCACCACTGACCGTCAAGTCAGAGTAAAAGTCACCATTAACATCATGAGTCAAGTAAAGGCCACAGTTAAACTTCATGGAGTCAAGTCAAAGCCACGGTTGTTCTTCCCGTGGAACAAAGTCAGGTCCCGTCGATCTTGAGTGTCAGCTCCAGGTCAAGCGCTGGCCGTCAGAGTCAGGTCAAGTCTACAGTAGCACCCATGGAGTCAAGTAAAACCACAGTTAAACTACATGAGTCAAGTCAAGCCCACAGTTGATCTTACGTGAACAAAGTCAAGTCACCGTCGATCTTCCAGAAGTGAGGTCCAGTGAAGTCATCGCTGACCATCCAGAGTCAGGTCAAGTCACCATTAACACCCATAAGTCAAGTAAAACCACAGTTAAACTTCATGAGTTAAGTCAAGTCACCGTTGATCTTCAAGAGCAAATTCAAGTCACAGTTGATCTTTGTGAACAAGGTCAAGTCACAGTTGATCTTTATGAGCCTGGTCAAATCACTGCTGATCTTCCAGAACTTCATCATGTCTCAACAGATCTTCATCATACCACAACAGATCATCCAGAGCCTCGTCACGTCTCAGCTGAACTTCCAGAGCCTCCTCACGTCTCAGCTGAACTTCCAGAGCCTCATCACATCCTGTCTGTTGCACCCAGCAATGTTTTCTCAGCCTGTCGTGTTGCTGTCAAGGAGATTTATTTACTGTTGTGGAACCTCAGGGAGGTGGCTGGCAGCTCTTTGCTGGAACCTTCAGAGGAGTGTCCAGTACTATCCATCCATGAACTCTTATACCATTGTCCTGCTCAAGCTACGAGGAGGCCATCTATGAACACTAAAGTCCCTGCCTGTCCGGCTACTGGGGGCCATCTGCCAGACTCTCTGCCTTGCCTGCCCTATCTGGCTATGGAGGCAGTTTAGGAACTCCTTACCATCTCATCACGGCGACGGAGACCGCCCATTATACTATTTATATTCTCTGTGTTCCCAGTCCTATACCTGGCTGGGGCTTGCTTGCTCTCCTGTACCATGGGCTTCACTGTGGTAGTCCTCTGCTCCACCCTGAGTGGAGGCTTCTGTATCTCAAATCTGCTTTCGGTTGTGGGCCGGTCCCTCTACTTTCGCCCACAAGTAGTACATGCTCTAAATCTGCTTTCGGCTGCTTGGTGGGGTCTCTGCTCCGCCCTAGTAGGCTCTCCAGCTCCACCTGCTCCGCCCTAGTGGGCTCCAGCTCCCACCTACTCTCTGCCCTGAGGTGGCTCCAGCTCCACCTGCTCTGCCCTGAGTGAGCTCCAGGCTCTCCCCCTGGTAGGTTCCAGCTCATTTTGCTCCAGCCCTGGGTGGGGTCAGCTCAGCCCAGTGGGCTCTTGTTCCCCAGTTAAGCCCAGGGGAGGGGCTCCTGTCTCCAGCATGTTAAGCCGAGGAAGGGCTCCTGTCCCCCCATGTTAGGCCCAGGAGGGGCTCCTGTTCCCCTTATCCAGGCCCAGGTAGGGTCCCTGTTCCCCAATTAAGAAGCCCAGGAAGGGGCTCCAAATCCCCAGTTAAGCCCAGGAAGTGCTCAGTTCCGCCTGCTCCACCCCTGGCTTCCTGCTCTTCACTGGCTTTGCCCCGGTCCCCAGCCCTCCACTTCCACACGAGGCCACAGCCCTTACATTCCTCACGTTTCCTCCCACGCCCTCCTAGATTGTTTTAGAGCATCTGGGAGGCCGGCTCGCCCAGGGGGGTGTGGGGGCTATGTCATGATCCAGTCACTTCCAGACATCCGTTTATTTCACCACATAGACCTTCACACGACTGGCAGTACACCCCTGGACTTCATTTCCATAAACCCCCTGCCTAGGAACTCATCATTTAGACCTCACCTGTTTCCCATCAATTTGACACTACTCAAGGTTGCACTCATCCACACTCCACATTGTAGAGTCTTATTTCTAGCCCAGTCCTGCTCCAATTCCAGTGTTTCTCCTTGTGTCTATTTCCTCCGTATCGGCTTTGGATTTTTTATGCCTGCTTGATTCCTCTGCGCCTGCCGACCTCTGCCTGGGTGTATTTGCTGTTTTGGATATCCCCTTCTGACACACACCTGATGCATATTTCCTGATTTCTGCCTGTCTGACCATTCTTTAACCCTCTGGAGTCTAAGGGTATTTTTGGGGCCTGGAGAAGTTTTGTCATGCCCTG
>NW_024875869.1:0-170 GCF_018340385.1 Cyprinus carpio
GATTTGTCTGTTGGGGAAGGGATAACCGCAGGTAGACTGGTGAGTGGTCTGATATAAGAATGGCCCCTATATCACATGAAACTATAGATGAGAGATGATCTTGGGGTAAAAAAAATAAATCTAATCGGGAGTATGATTTGTGTCTAGCCGAATAGAAAGTGTAGTCTTTC
>NW_024875869.1:353-4908 GCF_018340385.1 Cyprinus carpio
ATTGCCCGATATGAATGCACCCCTATATCAGTATGAACTGCATAGATGATCTTGGGGTAAAAAAAAAAATAAATCTAATCGGGAGTATGATTTGTGCTCCAGCCGAATAGAAAGTGTAGTCTTCCTTGTGGGATTGCCCTTCCAAACATCGACCAGGCCTACACCAGCCGAAAGCTAATCTTTTAGAGTCTTGTGGTGCTAAGCATAGTGTGGTTGAAGATTTGTCTGCTTACTATCCATATGACAATTAAAAATCTCCAGCAACTATTCCAAAGTCTGTATTGTATTGATTAAATAGGCTGATTGTATCCATCATGAATTTAGGGTTATTCTTTCGCTGGTGCTGTGAGGAAGTGTTCAAACAATGCCACCTGTTCCACAGGCATCCCCCCTTAGCCTGCATTTGTCTGCCACCGAAATCGCTTATATGCCGGTTCCCTAAATATGAAAGGTATTCTGCGAATAAGTATTGCGGCCCCCTTTATTGCTAGTAAAAACTAGAAAAATAAACTGCCCAACCCAATCTCTCTTGCTTTTTTAAAGCTCTTTCATTGACAAATGGGTTTCCCTGAAGGAAAGCTGTGCTCACTTTTTCTTTTTAAAGAATGTAGCAACTTCTCCATGAATTGCGGCCAAGGCCTCTATTAATAAACGCGATACATTGTATGCAATATATACAAAGTTTTGCCTGGTTAAGCATTTCATTTCTGCGTGACCATGATAGAGCTGTAGTAAAAGAAAAAACAATATAAGACCCAACGAAACTAATAAAAAACAAAAAATAATATAAATATGGGTATGGCTGAGGGGCCCCCTCTACCTTAACATCACCTCCCTCCTCCCTTAAACCCTAGCCTAGTCCCCAAAACGACAAGGCAACCCCATTGTGAAAGTCATCGTAACACCCTGTTGACTGGCACAGCTAACTGTCAATAGCGCACACCTGTTAAAGAAGGCGGCATCTCAGTGGTGAGAACTAAAAGAAAAGAGTTAAACCTAAATTTCTTAGTGGCACTTCATCACTAGCAGCAAGCATGCAGGTAATGAAAAAAAAAAAAATAAATAAAAACACCTTATATTTTGTCCAAAGAAAACAATATAATAGCATGAAAAAAAAAAGATATATGTATAATAATTGTTCTCAAGTGTATATATATACATATATATAGATATTACATATATATATATATATATATATATATATATATATATAAAAAAAAAAAAAATGTTCAGCTTTGTTTCTACATACCTAATATTGCTAGAAAAGTATCAAATATATCCAAAATAAAGTGACAGTCATATAAAAAAGGCTGCTAATATTCACGGAAAATAAATAAATAAAATAAAGATAAAGCTAAGAGTCTGTTTGATATTAGCATGTGTGCCTGCTGGGCGGATTGTTCATATTTCCTAATCATGTAGAGCCCAAGCATCTGGCTTAATCAGCCACCATCAGGCCCAATGAGCCTGATTTCTGCACAAAAATGTATGTGACTCATCCCTCTTCAGGTATAGAAAACGACCAGTTCAAACCTGGTAAATTTAGGCTATTTGCAGTGATTTTGCAGTGAAATTCTCAGCCTCTGTGGGGGAGGGAAAACATCTGATCTTCCCGTTGTGTAGCACTCTCAGTTAACATGGTTGGAGAGAAATCCCCGGAAGGTCCCCATGTCAACAAAAACAGCTTTTTTACAGTGTTGAAGTCCCGCTCGCCGGACTGCTCCGAGAAATCCTGGACACGCGCAGCTTGATCCGGCCGTGTGTAATGTCCCGTTGTCTTGTGGAGCTAAGCACGGACTCCTTTATCTTGGGTGAAGTTGAGAAAGCCGGGCGAGGACGCTCGACTTGGTTGGGGTGATAGCGAGTCAACCGGCACGTGTGGGCTCTTTCTAATATGAATAACATCTGCCGGATTCGATGCCCAGCCACTCGGGGTAACATATCGGGCTATAAAGCCCAAAAAGAGGACGCTTTACCCTCAGCTCCCTCCTTAAGACCAAACAGCCGGATACATTTTTCCTCCCACCGCCGGGTTTTCTAGGTCTTCTGGTTCTTTCTTCTCCAGGTATGCGAGTCATTTTGTTGCTTTTAGCCAGCGTCCTCTCGCTTATCATCCAGCTGGCCCCTCTGTTTTATCATGCGGCTTCAGCTTCCTCACCGTTTTTCATTAGCTGTCACATCTCGTTTAATTTCACCTAAATTTTTCTCCATCACCGAGATAGAGTTCGTCAGCTCCCCCAGTTGGTTGTTTATTCCGTCCAGCTTCGAGCTGAACTCAGAGCGGAGTGATTTAAGCTCAGTTAGCACGTCGGTTACACTAGCCATGCTGTTGTCTTCGACACTCTCGACCCCAGTATATCTCACGCCAGGAGCTGAGCAGCATCACTAGTCTACTACATATTATTAGCTGAGGGCGTACCGCGATTTGGCGTTGTCCGGGAAGGGCTTCTGCGCCCGAATGGCCCAACCTGTGAGGTACCCCCAAAAGCAATTGGAACGAAGCGATGATTGCTAGGGGAACGCCCCCAAAATAGCATTGTAGGCACCGCGGGGCTAATTTTTTATTTTCCTGAGGTCAGCTGGTTGGCAGGCCGGAAGAGCCTACGCATCTCGTACGGCTTTAAGATTGGAAGGGTAGGCCCCCACCGGGCTGCTGGCACGACCGCGTATTTGGGGCGCCCGTCGGTAGGCTCGAAAGCCGATGCTCAACGGAGCTCACAGCATTGAACGGGTGAGCCCAACCGCTGGATGAGGAGGAGCAGCCGCATCGTATAGCCCGACCGTGGAGGGCCCGAAGCTGCCTCACTGGAGCAGGTCATGGTGTCGGGCGCACGGGCCCTACAGGCTAACAAGCTCCTGCTATTTCAAGGGGCTTAAGGGAAATGGCTGACCGAGAGGGCCCAAGTGAAGCCCGACCGAGATTAAGACTCAGGACGCACGGACGCCTGGGTCCCTTCCCCAGCTGAGTAGATAAACAGGCTTTGGGC
Organism: Cyprinus carpio; assembly: GCF_018340385.1. NCBI lineage: Eukaryota > Metazoa > Chordata > Actinopteri > Cypriniformes > Cyprinidae > Cyprinus > Cyprinus carpio. The sequence continues at coordinate 3,341 of NW_024875869.1, forward strand.
CGCCCGACAAGAGAGGACTCTGGCGACATCCGACGAGATTTCGTTTCTCACGGCATCGGATGGATGAGACTTGCTGCGGTGGCAAGCAGAAACCCGACCGAGAACTTCGGCCAGACGCCTAAGAAGGGAGCCGCGACGATCAGACGGGTAAGCCTCGCTGGACGGGAGAGTGAAGGAAAAACCCGACTGGGGAGGGCTCTCGCATCCGGGATGGGGGTATCTTACTCAGAACATCGAACGGGTAAGCTCTCAGCCAGGCGGGTTAAGATGTGGAGGATAGCTGAGAGGGTTTTAGGCAGGGTTTGGCGAGGTTGAGACTCATAGCGCTGGACGGTTAAGCCTCGCCACCGCCAAATGGAAAGGCGGTAGGCTGTGTGGCCAGGAGACTCTTAACATGTCCAAGGAGCACACGATCAACGCAGGTGCCCGCCAACCGTGAGAATGGAAAGGTAAAGGTTGTTCACAGGATTTCACCGCCGTCCGGAAGGAGCACACGATCGAACAGGTAAAGCCTCGCTGGACCGTAGAGAGAGAAATGGAAAGGTAAGGGGATGTCTAACCGGAGGTTTTGCCGACGTCCGCTGGAGCACACGATCGAACGGGGTAAAGCTTCCTCCGGATGTAAGACGAAGATGTAAAAATTAAGTGGCCAGGAGGCTCTTGTCAGCATCCAACAGGACTTCCTGCCTACCACTGTATCGGCTGGGTAAGCCTCGCCATAGAATGGAAAAGGTAAGTTTGCGTACGTGAGACTCTCGCCAACGTTTTATGGAAGTTTGCTACTCACAGCATAAGACGGGGCTGATACCGCTGCATCGACGGCTTGCATATTGGGAGGTAGATCGGTTTGGCGTAATCGTAAAAACATGGAAAGGTAACGTTGTCTGGCCAGAGGCTCTCACCGCATCCGAAGTGGGAGCACACGATCAAACGTGTTTCTCTGGCTGAAGGACGGAAAAGGCTGTCTAGGCCGGAGGCTCTCACCTACGCCCAATGGGAGCTCCAACTCCATGCATCAACGGGTAAGTGCTCGCGAGGCCGAAGATGGAAAAGGTAAGGTTGTCTAACCGAGGTTTTCACCAACATCCGGCGGGAGCTCCAACTCCAGGCATCGAATGGTAAACCTCTCCGGCTTAAGACGGAACAGCAATGTAGAGTAGCCGCGTTCTCACCTACATCCGGCTGGGAGCTCCTAACCTATGCATCGAACGGGTAAGCCTTGCTGGCCGGGCATCCAGTTGAGCTAATACTCACGGGCTACCGATGTGGGTAAGTCTCTCGACCGGAAAAAGGGGAAAGTTAAGGTTGTTTAACTGGGAAGCTCTCGCTGACGTTCAATGGGAGCACACTGCATCAAACGGGTGTGCTTCCCGCTGGCCGTAAAATGAAAAGGTAGTTGTGTGGCCGGGAGGCCTTCGCCGGCATTTGGTTGAGCTCACACTCACGGCGCTGATGGGTAAGCCCCTCGCATAAGCTGCTCCCGCTTCACAGCGCGGGACTCACGCAAACTGACCCAACATTTAGCAAAGCAGGAAAACATTCAGTCTGCCTGAAGGAAGACGTATTTC
>NW_024875870.1:0-1210 GCF_018340385.1 Cyprinus carpio
CTTTTGTAAAACAGCGAACGGCGAGATATATGCGTTTAATGTGGTAAATATAAGAGAAATACGCCAAAGCCATTTTGTATGTGCTGATCTTCCTGCTGCCAGCTGGTGGTATGGCGACTATAACTGATTTTTAGCAAGCATGTACATTTCTTCAGTCCAGTACTTTTTATCAAGCATATGAAACAGTGCATTGAAAATGGAATGCTTGGAGTTAGTATAAAGCATGAGGTGTCCCATTGCCAACAGGTGGCGCTTGTTAATAACTGAATATTGGCCTTTAGATATCTTCTTCAGGTCATGACTTTTCCAAATATTTGAAGTTTGGTGCAGATTGACATTGCATGTTAAGTCAATTGATTTCCCTGCTGCCAGCAGGTGGCGCCATATGATTATAGTGTAACATTGACCTTCAGATGCGTTCAGGCCAAGACTCTTTTCAACATGTGAAGTTTGGAAGATCGGACATCTTATGCCTGGGTTACACAACAACTTCTATTCCCATATGCAGACATCTAACTTGTCACGCCATGGCCACACCTCTTTAATGAAAACCTAAAGATCACAACAAATACCTGTTAGCCTTTAGATTAGACTAACCAAAAAAATTATATAAAATGTCATAAAATCTCTAGAGTAGTATGTCACGCGAAATATGCCACCTGTTGCCAGCAGGGCGCTTTTATAGCCATATCTGAATATTGGCATGTAGATATATTCTTCAGGTCAGAAGTCTTCTCAAACATGTGAAGTTTGGGGCAGATTGGATGTCACGAGGTTATATGCTTCCTTTCTCATGTGAAGCAATAGAACTGGCAAGACAGCCGCGAACTGCATATAAAGCAAACATACAAGATCTTCGCAATTTAACATCGCAAAAGGCCTTTTAGATTACACTGACAAAGTCTGGTGTTGATCTGGTCAAATCTCTAGGAGGAGTTCGTTAAAGTACAAAAAATGGCAAAAAAACGGCCTAAATTTACCACAGAGAAAATTCAAAAATAACTGACTTCCCTGTTGGGATCTGGAATTTCTGCATCTGCGAGACTTTTTGTAGGTATTGGTGCAAGTTGGCATGTGTGTACCGATTTTGCGGCTACGTATGTAAAACGAAGCCTCGAGGTGCACTCCGCTGAAAAATGGCAGGTGGCGCTTATCGCAGGCATTTTGCCACCCAATGGAATATTGGCCTGAGATGTGTTCATTAGACTCT
>NW_024875870.1:1543-1657 GCF_018340385.1 Cyprinus carpio
TAAAAACTCAAGATCTTCGCAATTTAACATCGCAAAGGCCTTTAGATTAGCCATACCAAATTTGGTGTTGATCTGAATAAATCTCTAGGAGGAGTTTGTTAAAATACAAGGCAT
>NW_024875870.1:2006-2104 GCF_018340385.1 Cyprinus carpio
ACTAAGCAGATACAAGAGGGTCCTCACACCATCGATGCTCGGGCCCTAATTAAAGCTGCAAGCAGCGATGAACGGGCCCTCGCACCCGGGCTCACCGC
>NW_024875870.1:2360-2445 GCF_018340385.1 Cyprinus carpio
GGATTATAACTGAATATTGGCCTTTAGATATCTTCAGGCCATCACTCTTTCCAAATATTTTAAGTTTGGTGCAGATTGGACATTG
>NW_024875871.1:0-3168 GCF_018340385.1 Cyprinus carpio
CCCTCAGCGCTACCTTCCTGAGCCGTCCCAAGCGTGAGCATGCCGCCACTAATGGCGCAGGCCCCGACGCCCCCCAACCCCCTCTCCCTTTTTGATTTAGTCTTTATCTTGGGATGAAAATGTCAGTTAATGAATATTTTCCATCTTCGTTGACTAAATTAACACTGATCCCAAGGGTGAGCACGCCCCCGCAAGCGGCTCCGGCAGATACCCTTCCTCTTCCCCCCTGCATGCTTGCCCCTCCTTCTCTCCATCCTCTGCTACGCCCCTACCCATCCCTCCGAACACTCTCGCCTTGGAACCACCCCCCGTAGCCAGCAACAACAGGCCTTCAAGATCTACGTGCAGTCAGACCGATTCCATATCAGAAGCTCACTGAACCCTCATCAGCCGACCCCTTTAACGCCAGTCCATCCCTGTTCACTCAAACCCCTTAACAACCATAGCTAACCCCCTTTAACATCACCTAATCCATCTATAACGGCCCATCCCCACTCCAGCTGTCCCAGCAGCACCCCGCTCCCGCAGGGGCCCCAACCAATTCCCACACTGTCGCAGCAGTTCCCACTCCCGCAGGAGCCTTGCCTAATTTCCACACTGCCACAGCAGTCCCCGCTCCTGCAGGAGCTTTTCCATATTTCCCCACTGCAGCAGCAGTCTCTGCTCCTGCAGGAACCTTTTCCCTATTTTTACCACTGCCGCAGCAGTTCCAGCTCCCCCAGGAGCCTTACCTAATTCCCACACTGCTGCAGCAGTGCCCGCTCCAGCAGGAGCTTTTCCAGATTTCCCCACTGCAGCAGGAGTTTCTGCTCCTGCAGGAACCTTTTCCCTATTTTTCCCACTGCCACAGCAGTTACAGCTCCTGCAGGAGTCTTACCTAATTCCTACACTGCCGCAGCAGTTCCCACTCCTACAGGTGGTTTTCCATATTTTCCCCAGTCCTCGCTTCCACAGGAGCTTTTCCATTTTCCCCACTGCCACTGCAGCTCCGGCAGGAGCCTGCCCACCCCTAATCCTTTTTACAGTTCCCAGCTCCTACTAGGCCTTTTCTCCATTTCCCCACTGCAGCTTGGTTCCCCTGCTCCTGCATGAGCTCTTCCATATTCCCCCACACATGCGCCCGGCAGTGCCTGCTCCTGCGGGAGGCTCTTCCATATTCCCCCACTCTCAAGAGCAGTGCTCCGTTCCTCAAGCAGGAACCTTCATCTCTCTCTCTCTCCCACAGCTGCAGCAGTTTCTGCTCCCAGTAAGTGAGCCTCCCATTCATACATCCCCACTGCCGCCCAGCAGTATCCGGCTCCCCACAGGAGCTCTTCCACATATTTCCCCACCTGCCGCGAAAGCTTGGTATCCGCTCCCTGCAGGGGCTTTCCCCATATTTCCCCCACAGCCACGGCAGTTCCGGCTCACCCACAGCAGCGCCTGGCCCTAGAGATTCCCTTTATTGCCAAGAGCAACCCCTGGGCTCCAGCCAGAGAGCCTCTCATCTTTATTTGAATCTGCAGCAGTGCTCAAGTTTTCATCGCAGAAGCCACTCCCTCTTTTTCGGATGCCGTGAGCAGTTCCCACGGGGTTTTTCTTTCTGTGATGCTGCGGCGGTAATCTGCTCCTGCAGGAGCTCTTCCATACTTCCACACCGCCGTAAGAGCCTTTGGTTCGTATTTCTTTTTAATCTGCTGCAGCAGTGCTCGCTTGCAGAAGCTATTTTCTCTTTCTCAGATGCCAGAAAGCAGTTCCCACTCCCTGAGGAGTTTTCTTTCAGATGCCGCGAGCAGCTTCCGCTTCTCCCGCAGAGTAGCCAATTCTCTTTCAGATGCCGCAGCAGTGCCCGCTTCTCTGCAGAAGCCTTTTCTGTATTTCCCTACTACCACAGCAGTAGCCGCTTCCCAAAGAGGGAGCCTTTCTGTATTTATCCTCGCCGCAGCAGTGTCTGCTCCCCGCTGGAGCCTTTTCTGTATTTCGCTGCTGCCCGCCAGGAGCCTTTTGTGTTCCTGGTTTCTCCCCACTCCCGCAGACAGTGCCCGCGGGCCCAAGAGCCTCATCTCTCTCTCTCTCGTCCCACTGCCAACGAGCCAGCTCTGCTACCCACAGGAGCCGGTCTCTGTATTGTATCTCCATTGTCCGCAGCAGTGTCTGCTCCCGCTGCCAGCCCTTATTGGATTCCCCCACTCCCGAAAGCAGTGCTCTGCTCCCTCGCAGGGAACCTTCATCTCTCTCTCTCGCCCTGCGGCAACAGTTTGCGGCTCCGGCAGGACTCCTCCATTCAGATATCGCCCAATGGGCTGTAGCAGTGCCTCTGCCCCCACAGGAGCTCTTTGTTTACCATATTTCCTCCCAACTGCCGCGAGTAAGCAGTAGTGCCTCAGCTCTCCTACAGGTGAGCCTTTTCTAGCCTGCCTACGCCCAGGATAAGGCGGTGCACGGCATAAAATCACATCTCCGAGCAGAGGATGTAGGCCATCTCTCTCTGTCAAGGTGGACGCTGTCTCCACGGAAGGTCAACTCTCTCTTCCTAGGCACGTGCCAGGCAATAATTATATACCAAAGACATCCAGCACTCAACATTCTCCAACATTAAGCCCAGCTTTTTGGGGAGTCGTGAAATGGTGTATCTGGCGGGCTAGTTGCTGGTTCTAATTGCTTTTGGGGAGCACTTCGGCTGGGCTGGACTCCCCTGAGCTCAGACCTCACTCTTCCCGCATGTGTGGATGTGGTGCCCGGCTCGAGATCTATAGTGCACTGTCTGATGCGATACTGTAGCTGGACAGCTGCATGGTTAAGCAAATTTGACTTCTAATAGCATCGCATTTTTAGAAGCAAAGTAATTCATAAAGTCATTACAGCTGTGATGTTGGAAATGTCAAATACCTCTGTTGATGCTTTATTTTTGTTAATTTAGCCACTGAATTGAATAAAATACCTGGGGTTATGTTTGTTTCTTCTTCTAAAAGAGACGAAAAAATAATCAGATCTAGCAGTTTTTAATGCTTTTCTGTAGGATAGGTTACTTTCCCTCCAAGCAATACGAAATACCTCTAGTTTTGTTTTCCTCCAGCTGCGCTCCATTTTCCGGGCTACTCTCTTTAGGGTGCAAGTGTGCTCATTAATTCAATTCAATTCAATTCAAGTTTATTTGTATAGCGCTTTTTACGATACAATCATTGCAAA